>NW_020955616.1:85267-132647 GCF_003031625.1 Empidonax traillii | reverse complement strand
CACAATAATTCCTAATTTTATATCTAGTTTTCTTTTTGCGTCTCCCCTAGAACCATTGCTGTTTTTCTGTTTCCTCTCTTCCTCAATAAAGTTTGCAGATGCCAGTATATTGCAGCAGCAGAATGAGAAGAAAAATGGTCTAATAAGGCTACTGTTCTGCTATTTAAGACTGATACCTATATTGATCTCAACAGCTTTGGGAACATGTACCTGGATGACATAGTAAAAGGTGAAAAACCCAAATAAAAGAACTGTGAAATAGTGTAAAATAGTTTTTGAAAGTGACTTGAATTTTGAAAATATAATGAATTATCATGCCCACATAAGAGGTGATCTGTTTTTAAAATACAGTAGGGAAAAAAGCCTACTTCAAGTTTGAATTGCTAACAGAGTAAGCTAATGAAAGGAGCTGGCCAAATAAACTCTATAAAAGCATATTTTCAGTCTTATAATTGAGAAACGATAATTTGTTTAAATGTGTGTGTGTGGGGTCATTAATTTCTTATAGTATTATATGAATGGATAAAATCCATCAAAATGCATTTGGAAAGGAAAATACCATGAACACATATCATGCAAAAGTATAACCACTGGTATTTATGTGGTCACCTGGAGAGCTTCTTCACGGTTCGCTAATGATATTAACCAGACAGTACTCTAAAAAGAAGAGAATTTGAAGAAATTAGACTGGTGAATATCAGCTGAAAATATGAATGAGTATTTGTTGCTCCAGTAGCTCTGAAGAAAAAAGTTACAAAAATCAAGGACTAGCTTTGATTAGCTGGGAAAAAGGTATAATCCTGAGGGAAAAGTTCTTGAATAAATCATGTACTATGGGTAGTTACAATCATAACAGAACAGGGAAGTGAGATCCCATTTGGGATGTTGAATACATTTACGTGCATCAGATAAAATTAGGAGAATAAATGTGATCAAGAGTGGGATGGAGCAGTCAGGTGGGTAACATTTTTCAAATTAGGTAGGATACAGTGCTTTTTCAAGGGAGAAGAGAGAGAAAACGTGGGAACCACAGAATAATAGTGGTGGGAAGGAAGATTAATTCATTTACCCAAAGTCCTGTCCTTGATAGTCTTATAAGTCCAAGTCATAGGCTGTAAGGATGCTACCAGGAGTAATCTGAGGTGGGTAAGTGGAAGCATAGTTCTTGGAGCAAAAATGAAAGCTCAGCTGGAGTTTCATTTTGCACCCATAGCTGATGACGACAGTCTAGATAGGTATAGAAAGAAAAATTAAATAAAATTGTGGAGCTGCAGACTTGAAGGCAGGGTGACTTTGTCTTCAGTGCCCATGAGTGATGTTCTAAGGAGGACAACTGAACAGAGATGGGGTTCATTTCTTCCACTGGAGTTTTCACTCAGGTCATACCAAAGATGAAGGAATATTTTCAATGTTACAGAAGAGAAGAATTTTAGACTAGATTAGCAAATGATGGCAGCATAAGTCTACAGGTCAGTATTATAGGCCCCAAACAGAAAGGAGTAAAGCTACTATGCCATTATGGTGATAGAAGGAATAAAACTGTGTTGCAAACATAATATATAACCTAATACAGCAGATTAGATTTAGATGAGTAATGCAAATGATGGTCTGAGTACACAAGTGAAAAAATGATATAACTTGCATTACAGAAAATTGGTTCACAGGTTTAGAAGACTGATATAGGAAAATACAGTTTGATTTTGAATAGAAAAGAGAGAAGATCTTGCCTTTCATATATATATATATATATATATATATATATATATATGAAATACCTTCAAGTGGTGTCATAGTTTAACCCCAGCTGGCAGCTAAGTCCCACACAATCAGTCATGCACTCCTCCTGGTGGGATATCAAAGAGAATTGGAAGAGTAAAAGTAGGAAACCTCAGTTGCGATAAAGACATTTTAACAGGTAAAGCAAAAGCTGTACACGCAAGCAGAGCAAAACAAGGAATTCATCCACCACTTCCAGGGGCAGGCAGGTTTTTAGCCATCTCCAGGAAAGTGGGGCTCCATCCTGTGTAACAGTTACTTAGGAAAACAAACACCGTCACTCCAGACATATTTGCAGAACATCCCCTCCTTTCTCCTTCTTCTCCCAGTTTTTTATGCTGAGCACTACATCATTTGGTATGGAACATCCCTTTGGTCAGTTGGGATCAGCTGTCCTGACTTTGTTTCCTCTCAAGTGCTTGTGTACCTTTGGCCTCCTTGCTGGTGGAGTGAGGAACAGAAAAGGCCTTGACCCTGTGTAAGCACAGCTCAGCAAGAACTAAAACATCCCTGTGTTATCAACACTGTTTCCAGCACAAATCCAAAGCACAGCCCCATACTATTGTGAAGAAAATTAGCTCTATCCCAGCCATACCCAACACACTCAGGGACTACTAACTACAGATTATTTACTGTTGTGGTCGGGGTCTCCTGTGTAAAATAAATCAATGTTAGATATCTTTGCCTTTTCAAGGGGAACTACCAATTGAAAAAGGGATTCTTTTTGTCAGTGGAAAACTTTCAGATCTTTGGCCTTCAACTTGCAAAGAGATAGAACAGATGGTTAAGGGAAGGTGATGGAGAGTAAGACTCATTTGGACTTGGCTGTGGCCAGTTGGGAAGACCTTATTGAGAAAGTGAAAGTAGATGGATAAGGGTCAATATGAAATTAAGGGTTTTAAAGTTGTTTGCTCTTAAGATGGAGAAAGAGACTAATATGAGTTGTTTTCAGGAAAGCAGACTTCAGTGAACTCAGAGAACTGAAAGATGAGGAACCATGGAAAGCAAATTTAACGGAACTATGACTACAAAATCTAATAGATCTTAAAAGCCATTTATGGATCACAGGTATAGAACACAGTGTAAAGAAAGGCTAGAAAGCATACTACGCTATGAGTTTAAATGGGATATGAACTCTTCAGCACCCTCACTATAAGGCATTTCTCAGAAATTATTAAGGGTGAATATAAAAGAATAGCATGAACTTGTACAGATGAAATCACAAAAGTATAAAATGACATACAGTTATCAGGAGGCAAAAAATGTTCTGTAAGCATAATGGTATTTAGAAGAGTAAAGAAAGATCTCTATGCGAAAGGATAGGATATCCAATAGTAGAATATACTGAAAACACCGAGTGCTTAATGTCTTTTTTTTTTTTTTTTTTTTTTTTTTTTTTTTTTTTTTTTTTTTTTTTTTTTTTTTTTTTTTTAATTCTTTGGTAAAATGACTAATTGGTTAACACAATTAAGACATATGGAAATAGAGGAAAGAACCATTGTAGTATAAGTAAAAAAAGAGGGAAGAGATTCATGTGTCATTTTCAAATCTGCTCAGCCAAGTAAAATTCCCAGCAGGAGATTCAGCAAACTGAATGAGACCATCTCAAAGCCGTTAGCATTTATATCTGACAATTCATGCACAATGGATGAAGACTGTAAGAGGACAAAAATAGCACTAATCCTCGAAAACTAGGGGGAAGGAAGTAAACCAAGAGACTATATATAGTTAAACAATTTAAATTCCCATAAAAGGACCATAACAAATAAACTCATTGAAAGCAGCAAGATGTAAAGTAACAACTCTCATCAATTTGTCCACTACAGATCATGTCAAATCATATTATTTGTCTATTTGACAAAGTAATGAACTGATAGATAAAGAAGGAGCAGATATGATTTATATTGACTATTGAAAGGCTTCAGGCACCATTTCACATGACAGTTTCATGCAGAAGCTAGGGAACAAGATGATCCCAATGTAAGGCTGCACAACTAGGTGAAAAAATAAAGTTCAGGAAAATGGTTTCAATGGTTTACTGTCAAACTAAAGGGATGTATCAAGGAGGGTTGCACATCACTTAGTGTTATCCCTATGTCTTGTATCAAGGATGGAGAGGGTGCATTCTACTTTTGGAAGCAATATAAATTTCTCTTCAAGCACTAAGGATGGTAGGGTTTGAATTCAAAGTGATATTTAGTAGTAAGAGTCTGTCAGACTGACTTAGTTATGGATGAATTATATAATAAACAGTGAAAGGTTTTACACACTGCCAGGAAAAAACAAGTGTAGAAATATAAGATGAAGAAGGCTGTATTAGCCTTAATTTTTCTATGAAGTAACTGGTTTGCTGATCAGAAAGCAAATGTAATTTAAAATCATATTTTATCTGTAATTAATTTTTAAGGCAGTCATGTTAGATGGATGATAATCATGGTGGGAGAAAGGTATCTCCCCATGCCCAAGCTTTTAGTCAGATGCATCCCTTCCCTTCCCTTTTCCCTTCCCTTTCCCCTTCTATTTCCCCTTTCCCCTTCCCTTTCCCCTTCCCTTTCCCTTTCCCTTTCCCTTTCCCTTTCCCTTTCCCTTTCCCTTTCCCTTTCCCTTTCCCTTTCCCTTTCCCTTTCCCTTTCCCTTCCCTCCTGTCCCTTCCCCTTCCCTCCTGTCCCCTCCCTTCCTCTGCCCTCTCCTCCCCTGCTCTCCCTTTGTCAAACATGTAGTGGAAAGAATCAGGCTTAGTTGATTTCTTGGAACATAGGCAAAGATTAGCAAATGCTTGAGGTCATCTCCAGGGCACACCCACCTATAAAATTCCAGATCACTGCCCCTAAAAGTGTATTTGTATAAACAGAAAACAATCAATCAAACAAACAGTATTAAATAATGATTAATATTAACATTAATTATTAATAAAATATGAATTATTACTATTAACTATTAAATAATTATTAATATAATTTATAAATTTGTACAATTTCTAGACGTACACATATTTAAATTTTCATGTATTTGGCATATGCAGTGCTTAAAATTGGGGAATTGGGTACCTCTAAATATCTGAACTGGCTGAAATCTAGAGAGAGAGTTACTCAGCAATACTAAGCAAATAAATGAAATTTAAGAAGATTATCTGGAAAAATGCCTGGGGTTTGAAATCTGTTGCACCACAGTGGGCGTTCTTAAACTAGACTAGACAGAGTATTAATAAAAGCATTTTAGCAAAGTGTTGAATGCATCAGTGTTAGGTCCATAACACATAAAGATGTGAGGCAAAACTCTTCAGTGAGAGGGTATGAGGGACTTATGATGTTCCCTAGCTGTATTAGAGGAATGAAAGTGGCTTTCCAACATAGATAAGCTTTTACAGAAGAAGACAGATTGCCTGTGATGTCAGACTAGCAGACTTAAAATTAAGCTAGATTGTTATCTATTTCTTGAATTAAAGCCTGGTCTTGTCTTCATTTTTTCTGAATGCTGTCATGTATTTAAATAAGCCTCTGCTACCATAAGCATTTTTACTCCTTGAGTTGATGTTCTAGTGAGATTTCTTCCTGGAAAAATTAGATTACTCCACTGTGAGTCACACAAGAGCCTGAGGAGTGTAAAATATTTAGTATCAGTGTGATTTGCTTTGTATACAATGACACAAAGATGAAGGTGAACTGTACACAATTTGTTTTAAGGAAAGAATGAGGTATTAGCATGTTCTTGGTTAGAACAGAGATTGTATTTATATAATTGGTCTTGCTTATAAGTGTTCATGCAAGGCTTAGGTGAACAGTACTGAACCCTCTTCAGAAATGTTTGTACTACTTTAGTATTGGGAGGTATAGTAGACGGTGTGTGGGTGATCAAACAAAGTATAGTCCAGACAAGGATTCAGTAAGGTGGACTATACTTTGTTTTAGATTTTATTGAGGCTTTTAGATTATAAAGATCTGATAAAAAGACCTATAAAGATTGGCATATCGAAATAATGAACTAATTCTTAATTTCTTATTCATAGTTAATCCAAATGGAACAATACTGAATTGTGATTGTATTAAGCATATGCATTTGTAACAGTAACTGAATGGCATGCATGAAGTCTACTTTGTCCCACTGATTTTGTTTGTAAACATGTCTTAGCTAAATTGCCATATTGCTCCCCATTTTCATTCCTGGGGAAATATCACCCAAACTAATTTCAACCAATAGTATCTTAGTAAAATAAAACCATTAGAAAGAAAAAAATCCTTTTGTTGCAAACAACAAAAAAAATTAAACTTAACACACAAACCTTTATTTATAGCAAACAGAAATATCAACTTTTTATCATCAGAAGATGTTAATCTGATATCAACATGACACCTTTCTCCAAATGAACTTTACAAAGCACATATAATACCAGGAATGTGTAAATCATTCCTGTTCCAGGCTAGTTACTTATTCAGAACGTAGGTTACTCTCCAGCAACCTTCCCATTGATTGCATAGCACCTGTCACACCTCTGGCATCCTGACTGATTCCAGTAGATCAAGGTTTTTAATCACTAGACAGTGTCATGCCAAAGCATCTATATAGCAGGCACACAAGGGAAAAAAAAACATGGGTCTGCTAAAGGCTGCATCTGAAAGGTTAGTATATAGAGTAGAGAAACACAGTCAGTATAAAGAACTGAACTGTGAATCCCATGTAGATGCATTGGGGTTTCATGCATAAAACAGTAGGGCTTAAAATACGCAGTTTTCTTTGGGAGAGCTACTCACTGCTCTAAATTCAGGCAGCTGTTCATGTACCCTGCGGGAGCTCTAGGCTCTGCTCTACTTATAGGTAACTTGCTGCACTGAAGCCCTTTCTCTGAATCTAACCCTAATCCCCTTTTCCTGATATAATATAGTAATACTTTAAAAGGAGATAGTAAAAGCACAGAATCAGCAAGGCCACTCCACTGCCTGGAGGTATTTCTAACTGCCTTTTAAAAGTTGACAAGAATTTATATTGGCAGTAATCAATCGCTCAGATGTTGCTATTTTAAAAAAAATTCAGATGAGTAAAAAAGGGACAAGGAATTATAAAATACTTCATGGAATTTACCAGTGAAAGTGGTTTTAGCTCTTCTGGCTTTAATGGGACTGAGCATTAGGAAAACTACCAAAAAAATTCATAAAATTGAATACATGAAGTTGCTATTTATAGTAATGCTATTATTATTAATAATGTGGTATGTGCGCACTATATTTGGTGATGTGGGAGCCCCTGCTGGTCTAGTGGTTAAGGACGCGGCGCTGTCACCACCGAGGCCCGGGTTCGATTCCCGGTCGGGGCCACTCCCCAAGCAGATGGAGCTCATTAGCACTGTAAGGCAATCCATCTGCATCCTGAGGACCTCACTGCCACCGTCCAAGCTCGCTTGGCCCCGGCAGATGAACCTCAGGATTAAAGGGTGGGCTCAGTTCCGCGCACACTGTGTCTCACCTAAAAAATCCAATGCGCAGGCTGGAAGGTGGAAAGACCTTCCCTGGTTCTTCGTTCACGAAGACTGCCCATTATATTATGGTGATGTATGAAAAAAATACACAAATAAGTTAAAGCTAATACTAAGGAAATTAATCTGTGCTACCATACAGATATCTTGTAAATTAAGCAGCAAAATGAAGAAATCTTTTCTCTCTCTAAATTTCAATGTAGTAATTGGATTTCATAAATTCAGTCTAGTCTTGGCAATGCAAACCTCTCTCAATGCAAACAACTCTGTTCCTATTCCTTTGATTGAAATAAGTGGTTGATTGTATTATCCATATGAGCAACAGGCTGAATAACAAAGATTAAAGGGCACATGATTGCGTTCTTGCCAATGACAACAAAAGAATAGTGGCATGTTGCCACCTTCCATCTTTATAAGCCTGCTTTTGATTCTCCTCTCTACAGTTTTGAAAGAGGAATTTTAGCTTTAGTTTATACAAGGTAACTTATTGCTGACTCATTCAGGCATATCAAATAATAATGGGTAATATGTTACAGAAGTTTTGTTATTTCCATTCCTTCCATCTTTTCTTATGGTTTTTAATCAGTCTAAATGGCACATTCTGTTGATAAGAGACTGAGCTGCTCTAACTAGAACATAGTGGAAAGGTGGTGTGATTGGCTACTGTAATCTGATCAAAGCAGGTGGAATTTTTTAAGATTCTGTGGAGATTATAGCAGATAAAAGACTGTAGGACCATATGTATAAAATATGTTGATACTTGCAGTGATTCTGCCTGTTACCAGACTTAGTTCCTTTGAATTCTCTCATGCAGTACTTACATAGTAATATACACAATTTATGAGATGGGACATAGCAATTAGGGTGTTCTTGGCATTAAATGATTTACACACTCCTGGTGTGATATGTGCTTTGTAAAGTTCATTAGGAGAAAGGTGTCATATTGATATCAGATTAACATCTTCTGATGATCCAAGTTGATATTTCTGTTTGCTATAAACAAAGGTTTGTATGTTTAGTTAAATTTTTTCTGTTGTTTGGAACAAAAGGATTTTTTTTCTTTCTAATGGTTTTATTTTATTAAGATATTATTGGTTGAAATTGATTTGGGTGATATTTATCTAAACTCTCATTAGCAATTAAATTTTAGACTAATTCACTCTTTTTTTGTTGTTGTTTATTTATAAGCATCATAATTTGCATATTTGTATCAGTCAAGGTTAGCCAAGCTACCGCCAAATTTTCTGACTTGTTATTCATGATTGTATATGATGTTGGCAGCTCAAATCCTAAGATGTCATTTTTGCTTCCTAATTAAATATCTCAGAAGTAACAAGTAGTTGCTGCCCAAATGCTAGTTTGCTCACACATGCTTTACTGCACTTGTGATTAGAGGACATGTCATACATACAAATATCCATTCTAATAAGAAATCCTTCATGAAAAGCATCATGAACATTGAACCATGAGATGAAAGCTTGACTGAGCAAAACATCTGTCGATGAGGGCCTTCTAGGTGCTTGAAAAATATTTGACTGAATCAAGCATCCACTGTGAGATCTAATTTGCAAGAAATATAAAATGTAAATAAGGCTGCAGTTTAATAAGGAGCTTACAAAGAGACTGTTCTTCAGTAGTGATTAGGCTGAATAGACTAGATAGGCCTATATTTAGGAATCTGAGCAAAGTAAAAACTTCAGTTAAATATTTATTTTTCAATGTAAATTTTTTGCATGAGTTACTGTTTGCCTGTGAAAGCCTCAAATTACAAAACGTGTCTATCTGGCTGGATCTGTGCTCTTTCTCTACTCTTTTTGGATTAGATAAGGGAGTGGTCCTTAAAAACAATTAGTTGTCTTAAGTTTGCCAAATAATTCCCTTTCACCTTTTATTTATGTAACTTGTAACTACAAGGAGATTTTAAAGAAAACTAGAATGCAGCAATAAGTTAAGATAAATTGTTTCCTATAACATCTTGTTATTATTATTCTTTCTTGAATAAGTCAGAATAATACAGTTACTCAGTATCTCTCCTCTATAGCCTGTTTTGTTATTCCATGTACAGGGCATATTCCTGCTGGACTAGGAACATCAACAGTTAAGTAATAACATCAATAATTCTCTTAGAACAATCAGGGTATTAGCAGTTAGAACCACAAGGTGTAGGAGTCAGCTTTCAGGTACCCAGTTAGGGTGAGAAAGTGTTGAAATGCTGAGGTAGGAAATTTGTGGGTTCTCTCAAGAAGTTCAAACCTACGTCTCCCCTCTTAGGATAACTCTCACAATACCTATCTGGAAGAGTGATTGAACCTGTATCCTGTCATAGCCATGTAACCTCTGACACTGGGGCAGAATTATCTTACTGGTTAATGACTTACATTAGGAATCCTTAAATTAGGAGTTTCATGCCCACCTCAAAGTTTAGGAACAGAGGATGTTTCAGAATATATTTTTATGGCTTCTCAAGACACCATTCCCATAGCTAATTCCTCTGATTAATTAGATAGCACAACTTCATGAATGACTTAACAGCAGGGTAGCTTGTGCCTTCCTCTAGGAAAGAGATTAATAATGCAAAAAATGCAGAAATTACATATATAAGATGATACATATTTATGTTTTATGTTTCAAATTTGTGAAAATCTGATACTGAGTTTCCGTAAAGAAGCTGAATCATATTATTGAAATAAGACTTCATTCATTTGGCATCCCCTGGTCAAATTAAAAAAGAAAAAAAAAGAAAAAAGAAAAAACAAATTGTAACTTATATTCATGAATTTTATTTCCGTTCATTTATGTTTAGTGAGAATTTTGTAAAAAGTATAGCTAAAAGCTGATCTTCTTTAATGGAAAACATCGATTCGGTCCCTACAGAGGAGAAAGAGAGGAAGGAGGATCTTTTAAAGTGACAGCTGATTTCTTCAATCTGTTAATGATTCCCTTGGAGAGTTTTTGAAAGCATCCTGGAGACAAATGAATAAAAATTGCAGCATCAATAGTTTTCTCTGGGAAGGCAGTATTGCTGCAAAATTTCTTGTTCCAGGCAGAGCGGGAAGTATAATCTGCAAGTACTATTACTCCCTGCTACCTGAGACTACATAATGTGGTCCAAATTAGCTGAGAGAGCATTCCCAAACCGTTATGTACTGAGCTCATTTGTCAGCAATTACTTCATTGCCAGTCCAGTTTAGAACATAAGTAAATAATCAGGTGCTTTAGTCAAGCTTGCAACTAGTGGCTACTCTGCTAAGCATCTTAGGGGGAGCTGAGAGAACAAGCGTGAGAATAACAAAATGTGTAATTCTGTTATAATGAAAAAGTGAGATTCTTTTTCACAAGCATTTTTTTAGATGTTTCAAAGACCCTTGCTAAATTCTAAATTATCAAAACCTATAAGAATGAATGGAATGAGATCTTTTGAACTTAAAACTTACGTAAAATATAGTAACTATTTTCCTTTTTTTAAATTCAACGCAGGAGTAACTAAGACAGAAAACTTCTTTGTGATTGTAACTGGGAGAGGGTGTTCATAGTATTAATCTATAAACCAACTAACCATCTATCCACAATTTTTCTTCTAAAGCATAGGTCATATTATTAAACAATTTGTTTATGGTTTAATTTCCAAGCTCTAGCTCAATAGATTACTGCCCTTATAAAAAGTTATCAGGAAACTTAAAATACGTTTTAAATATGCAAGTTCTGAGTTGCCCTGGGACTTCAATATTCCTATTAAGACTCAAAATGGAAATTATTTCAAATACTTAATTTAGATCTATGAATATTTTAAAAGAGTAATTTAACATGTAGGATGTAACACAGCACCTAAAGACTGTTTGCAAATCAGTGAAGTTAAATGAGGAGGTCTCTGTATTTTCATTTGAAGTTATTTTAATGCATAGGTAATTCCTTGGGAGTACCACATGGAGCTTGTTTATTATAGCATATATATAATTTTAAGTAATGCAAATTACTTAGCTTTTATTATTTTCTTAACAGAGTAAATTGATGAATCATAGCATGTCCACACTAAGTACTGGCATGCTATTTCAACAAAAAATGAGCACAAAAGCACAGACAATACTCATATAAAATATTATAAATAATCACCCATACAAACCTCCCATGTTTATTGACATTGACATGTTAGGAAAAGACATAAGAATAGGGGAATTTATTTTAGAATTCTACTATGAAAGCCTCAATCATTCCCTCAAGTTGCTACTCATGCTGTCAACAAATTCATATTTATCTGTCACAGAAATTATTAATATTACAGTCCCAAGACTTTCTTTCAGAAAAGTGGCATATAATTACTATGATTGATACACTTATTTCATGTCATAAGAAACAGAAATCTGAAGCAAGAGTTCTGAACTGCAAATATTACAGAAACCATTACAAATTACAGATATAATAAAAATACACAACTGATAATGCTATCAGTCATGCTGGCATCCCTGTACTGTGAATGCAAGGAAGGAAGCAATGATCTGCCATGTAATGTCAACTCTTCCAGCTGCTGAACAGAGAAATTGCTGTGTGGTATTCGTGTAAACTTGACCATGCATTTGACAGCACCGTGCTGAATACAGCCATGGTACTGCCTGGCTTTCCACCCTTGGTCCAGCAAATGCTCTCCCAGAAAACACATGGGCACAAAATGCACCAGTGCAAGGTTATGGTGGTGAAAACTGTTATCATGCTCGCCCTACCCTGGTACCTCCTTTCTTTGGTCATAAACCAAACCTGACCATTTTCCATTATGTTTATTTTGTTCTTAGTTGAAAAGGTCTGAAACCATGAGAGTACTGCATTTTTATAGTATGAAACTGGAAGTATGAATTCAAACTGTCTTACAGCAGGCCTTTCAAAATAAAGCAACCTTCCAAAAGTCTTGTGTCATACCTACCGACCCAATGTGCGTGTGGCATATGTCATAAAGTATTTAAAATGCTACTAGATGGTGGTGATTGGGGTTTTGATTTCAAATTCTCTTTTTCAAATTCAGAAAGCCTGTCTTCAAAAGCATGTTCTAAAAACTTGCATACTGTATATTCTTGCTGCAATTAAAGAAAGAAACTAGATTTTTTTTTTAAATAACAATGCTAATGCATATTTAGTCACTTTTTTAATCAGCTTTGAGACATAGAAAAGAGAAAACTAATAGCTACAACACAAAATTTGTTATTGGAAAATTCTGATTACAGTCTCGTTTTCAAATTCCAACCAACTATTTCAAACACAAGCCCTTTAAGCCTTAATAGTCTCATATCAAACACTGATCTCCTCTGCCTTTGTATTTGTACTTTAATATCAGAATACATGGAGTGTAAAAAATTTAATTGAGTTAAGTATTGAATATTTTCTTGGTATGAACTGGAAAGCATACATAAGTACACATATGTTATGCTTATTTTTTTACTCTAACTAATTTAGATAAATACTAAGGCATTACAAGTAAGCCATACACAGAATAAATCTTCGTTTATGAGTAGATTTGTATGTTTGCCTTCTTCCTTTCATTTGCATCAAGTTTTCTTGTATCTCACCGTATTCAAGATGCCCTGTTCTGAAATAACTACAGTTGAAATCCTATCATTTTTTTCTGTGATAAATATGTATCACCCCTGCCACCACAAAGCAATTTTAAGTTAAATCTTCTAACCATTTTTTTTTTAAATGCATATGTACTATCCCATATATCTAAACGCCTACATGTTTTTCCTTACTCCCTAGACTTTCCTCAAACCAAATGGTTTCTTGTTAATATATCTAGCAGAATTTATTACTTTAGGGGCCCTGAAAGTCCTTGAATATCCACCAAGGGAAGATTTTGTAGACTTCTGGTGTCTCTCTCTTATTTGTTTCTCCAAAAATGTACTTCATTTCTTTGTCACATTTGTCACTTGTAGCATCCAAAATTTTCAGCTGAAATTCTTCTTTCCTTAAATTTTGAAAAAGATTTTTGCACTAACCTGAAAGAATACAACATGCTGTTGCTGAAATGTCTGTGCTCGTCCTCTGTGATTCTCTGTCACAGTAAATCACGTGTATTGGTGGAATTTAGGCTTAAGCACCACAATTTCATCCACTGTTGAGAACTGCCCTTTATGAGCAGCTCCTCTTCTTCCCACCAACAGAGACTGAGTGAGAACAAAACCTAGGCATTCCTCTCACCATCTGAGTTCTTTCAGGAACTCAAATACCAAAAGGAGCTTTTGAAGCTGTTCCAACAAACACAACAAATCAGGCTTCTTGGAAAACTTAGTTGAAAATGTCTCTTATCCTTATTGAAGGGAGATAGAAGGAAAGAAAAATGTTCTTTTTGCAATAACCTAGAAGGGCTGCCATCCATCCAACCTGTGTAATTCTGATTCAATGGAGTGTTTGAAGCAGGTAAAATCTACAAGTTTTAGGGCAATGTCTTAACAGCAGGCCCCATCCTGCCCCACGTCAAACCTGAAAGTAGTTCACAGATTTGGGAAGCAATAAAATGGCACAGAAAGTAGCATGACAACATAGAAATGCCCAGAACAATCATTACAGATGCAAAATCTAACTTTTGTGCTCTAAGGCTGGTGTGATTTTACTTTCAG
This sequence comes from Empidonax traillii, assembly GCF_003031625.1. NCBI lineage: Eukaryota > Metazoa > Chordata > Aves > Passeriformes > Tyrannidae > Empidonax > Empidonax traillii. The sequence goes on along the minus strand of NW_020955616.1, from coordinate 118,805 downwards.
TAGTCATGTAAAATGAGTCTTCTTGAGTAGCCGTTTGCAGTCATAAAAAGTTCATTGAATTAAAGGATGTGAACCTATATTTTTAAGAGAACATTAAAAGGCCCTGACCTCAAGCAGTGGGATTTCAGATGTCTTTTAGTTTAGACATTTTCCAGCCTCTCATTCACCAGCACCCTGAAGTCCTTCTCAGCAGAAGCCGTCAAGCAGCTCTCAATCTGTTCATTCCCCAGCCTATATTGATACTGGAACTTGCCCTGACGCGGGTGCAGCACACTGCATTTGCTCTTGTTAAACCTTCGCATGGGCCGCTTCTCAAGCTTGTCCAGGTCCCTCTGGATGGCATCCTGTATTACAGGTGTGCCAACTGCACCACTCAGCTTGGTGTCATCTGCAAATTTGCTGTGGGTGCATTTGATCCCTTTGTCTATGAAGATATAAATGACACTGATCCCAATATGGACCCCTGAGGGACACTTAGAATCATAGAATCATAGAATCATAGAATAGATTGGGTTGGAAAAGACCTCCAAGATCATCAAGTCCAACCCCTGATCCAACTCCAATTACTATAGCATGGCACTAAGGGCCACATCCAATCTCTGCTTAAAAACCTCCAGGGATGGTGAATCCACCACCTCTCTGGGTAGGCCGTTCCAATGCCTGATTACCCTTTCTGTAAAGAATTTCTTCCTTACATCTAACCTAAACCTCCCCTGGCAGAGCTTGAGCCCATGCCCCCTTGTCCTATTGTTGGTTGCCTGGGAGAAGAGACCAACTCCCACTTCTTGTCACTGATGTCCATAAGGACTCTGAGCTGTTGACCACTAGCCTCTATTTGCAATTAGTTACTATCAAATCTAATTAGTATCAACTACAGTGCAGGTTGGCCATAGATTTGTAATGCCAATTGCCTGAACCTATAGTAAGTATTAGTTAAGCCCAGCACCCTTTTTAATAGTATGAGCCATGCCAGACCTCTAGCAATCTTATGATTAAAGAACTAATGTTTTGAAATTAATGTTTAATTTACATTACATTTTACCTGCAAAATGTTTATTGCAATACAGTTAAGATTTGCTTGGGTATCTACAGAGTTACTAGGAAGTATGTCCTTCTTTTAGCAAGCAATTTGTGACATAGTAGTATTTATAGTGAAATATCACAGGAATAATAAATTGTTCTTCACTTAAATGTACTACCTCATTTGCAAGTCTTTGTCTGCACTGTGACCTTGTAATGAATATGGTTAACTGCTTTCTGTCCTCAGTCCAAGCAGTTCTTTGAAGAGTAAAAGCAAGTGTCTAATTTGCACCTCACTATTTATTAGTCTGCTGTGTTACTGTTTCAAATATCTTTCTTCAGTTTGATATGTGTTGTGGTTTAACCTCAGCTGGCAACTCAGCCCCACACAGCTATTTGACTCACTCCCCTCGTTTGGAGTGGGGGAGAGGATACGAAGACTAAAAGTGAAAAAACTCATGGGTTGAGATTAAGACAGTTTAACGGGTAAAGCGAAAGCCACACATGCAAGCAAAGCAAAACAAGGAAATTTATCCACCACTTTCCATGGGCAGGCAGGTGTTCAGCCATCTCCAGGAAAGCAAGGCTCCATCATTCCTGACAGCGACTTGGGAAGACAAAACACTATCACTCTGAATGTCCCTCCCTTCCTTCTTTGTATCTGATCATGACACCATATGGCGTGGGATATCCCTTTGGACATTTGGGGTCAGCTGTCCTGGCTGTGTCCCCTTCCAACTTCTTGTGCACCCCCAGCCTCCTCACTGGTGGAGTGGGGTGGAGTGAGAAGCTAAAAGGCCTTGACTCTCTGTAACCACTGCTCAGCAATAACTAAAACATCCTTTTAGCTATCTTGTTTCATCAGAAACCCAAAATATACCCCTATATCAGCAAAATAAACTCTATCCCATCCAAAGCCAGGATAATATGTCAAATACAACTCTTAAATCCCAATTTCACCAGATTTTTATGCCTTCCTTCAGTAACTTTTAATTTTTCCAGGATCTTTCTTACTGCATAGTCCACATTGCCAGGTAATTTATTGGGGGTTTTTCCTACCCTTTTATTAAATTTGACCAGGATTTGGCTTCTTAGATTCCTATCTTTTAAGGCTCCATACTCTCAAAGGAATCTTACTGCCAAATAGGGACAATGTAACAAGCAAGTCAAAGCCAGGAGGGTTGTACTGTCAAGGCATTATAAAATCAACAACATTAAAGCTTCAAGAAATAAGGCCTGAAGTATTAATTCAGAAAAGCCTGCCAACTTTTTGAGCTCTTCCTCCTCAATCAGAATTGTGCAGGTATAGATGGCACATATCCAACAGTACTGACTTTTGTAGGCAAATGCAACTGTAAGCCCAATGTCCAAACACTCAGTAAAGCACATACAGTTTCTGAGGTTTACATAAATATGCTGCTCCTAATGGGCTTCCCTTTCAAAAAAAAATTTAGGTTCAGAAGTCTGAACATTTTCATATAGGCAGCAAACGCACAATGATCCTTGAAACAAAGTTAGAATTGCTTGAAATTGCTTGAAATGGACCATGATTTTTTAAAAATATATATATATTTAATAATAATAATGATTATAAAAGAATGTAATAATTTATATTATAAATTATATAAAATTTTAATTATAAAATATAATTTTAAGGCACCATAAATGCAGACAAAACCGCAAATTTTCTTAAAAACAGTTTCAGTGTGTATTTGTGCTCTGCTAACCTGCATTCTTATCCTGGTTTTCCTCCTTTTTTGATTTCTGTTTGGAACTCAACCCCTTGGTATGATATATAACCTCCCAACATATCAGCGTTTTCCTTTTGCAGCAATTTTCGGTGATACATAATGTCAATTTAAATTTCTTTTATTAAAAAATAAAGAATTTATAACACTGACCTAGTAAGAATGATTAATTTTTTTTTAAATTTTTTTTAAATTTTTTTTAAATTTTTTTTTTTTTTTTTTTTTTTAGTAGGAAAGGAAGGTAAAACATAAGTTTAGTGACAGATCAAATAAATGATCAAAGAGAAGCTCTGGAAAGATTCAGCACTGCTGTAAAGGTAAAGATATGCATCATACAATTAGGAACAATTTGGCAGAGTTTCAAGACACTGTGAGGCTTCTGATAAACAGAAAAATAGTCTCTTCTACTGGATTTTTCAAATAATCTAAATAAAAACAACAGTAATATGCCAATTGTGTCCAATAAAAAAAACCTAATCAATATGTTAAAATGACATGTTAAAGATTAAAATTGCATATCAGATCAAAATATATTCTTGGTTACAGCTGAGTTTAATTCATGTAACTCATTGAAATCAGTCGAATGAAAGCAGCATAAAGGAGTTTCACAAGATAGTTGCATCAGTTGTCAAATAATGTGAGACTTCTCATGTTGCATCTCAAGTATCAGTGTCTCTCCCTCAGCACCACAGTGGGGTAGAGAAGCGAGCAAAAGCTTCTCTACATAGAAGGTAAAATAGGCATAAAACCACATTGCAAACTGGAAGTTGGGGATTCAACTAATGGAATAAATTCTGTATGAGAAAGTTTTCTGTCTTGTTTGAGACATGTTTATGTATCAACATATATTTGTATATATTTAAAAAATTGTTAGAGGACTTACTGTTCCATTTCCATTCCAATTATTCTGTGGAAGCTGAGGACATTTGTGGTACAAAGCATCCTAGGAGACTCAATCATGGAGCAGAATCAGGGTCTCATTGTGCTAAACAACCAACAGATTAATCAAGCTGACAATTGAGAGGCAACTATTTGCATTTGAAAAAAGAGTAAAATGAATTTGTTACACTGAGGTCTTAATCCTTCTGCTTCTAATCCTGCAGGTAGCTTAATTCAAGTCAATGGCATCACTTGCCTAAGTAAAACAAGCAGGATTTAATTCTTCCTCAGTGCTGTGCATTAATTAAAATGAGGGCAGAGAGCATTAAAGCAGGCATACAACAGGTTTGCCTTCAAGTCCTTTGTGTCTGCCTGAGAGGAAGAGAGATAGTCAGAATTGCTGTTTTTCCTTTCAAAGGGCAGATTGTACATGCTGTTCTTTATACATTTCTGTCTTTAATCAAGGAATAATGAAAGACACTGCATTTTCCTCTACAAGGCTTATTTGCACAAGGAAATTCACTACTGCATTTATAAAAGGATATAATCAGATCAGTGTAACAACCCATTGCTAATATGGTTATGCCAGAATAGTTACACCATAAATGTCTCTGTTTTAGACAACACCTTTGTTATGAAAGTATAAACATATGACATGTGGCCTACAGAAGTCCTCATCCACACTGACCAGGATTATTTCCTACATAATTTAAGTATCCTGCTGCATACTGGTTGATTCCCTCATTAAAGAAATACTCAATTTTATATTTTTACAGAGAGTTCCAACAATTGCCATGAAATCCCCTCTAGCTGGGCTTTTCACAGGCACCACAAAGCCTCCTGTCAGTATAATTCAGTGAGTAATCCCCATCTAACAGGTAATATGGGGTTGCATATGTCCACCATATAATCTGGACAACGATATGATCAACTTTGACCTCTCTCCATTGTGATGCTTTTTAGACCTTTGTTCCCTTATCTCCAAAACCACCACTTCCCTTTCTGGCTAAGAACCAGAACTAACTTACACCTTTTCGGCGCTGCTGGCAAATTTTGCAAAGAAGCAGGTTCAAGGAAGCTGGTGAGATCCCATAGGGGTAAGAGAGGGTGGAGAAAGATCTTTAGGGCTCTAAGGAAACTACAGTGAGGACAAATAGATACCAAGAGAAAAATGGTATGAGATGCTGTGAAAAGGTAGGACTTCCTCATTCCTCTCCAAGGCCACTGCTCCCTTTCAGACCTTTTTCATTCCTGTGGTGGCCTGGACAACTATGCTGCTTACAGCTTTTCACTGTCCAGAGTTTCTCAAATTGTAGAAAAAGCCAAAGAGGCAAGGCTATCCCATCGGAAAGGATGTAAAGCACAGCAAAGCCAGAGTGATACCTTATAGCTGTAAGTATAAGTTCCTTGGGAGAAGTAGAGCACTGAATAGAAGAGACACAATTTTTCAGGGTAAAACAGCTCCATCACCAGCTAAGAAACAGACAAACCAATCCATCTTGCCGTAAAACAGCTGCAGGGTAATATATCCTGGAAAGCAGCTCTGCAGAGAATGACCTGGGGGTCCTGGTAGAGAGCAACCCGTCTGTGAGCCCGCAGTGTGCCCTTGTGACCAAGCAGGTTGATGGTATCCTGGGAAAAGCCTCATGGGGCAGGTTGAGGGAGGTGATCCTGCCCCCCTACTCAGCCCTAGTGAGGCCACATGTGGAGTGCTCTATCCAGTTTGGGGCTCCTTAGTACACAAAAGACAAGGACTACTGGAGACGATCCAGTGGAGGGCTATCAAGTTTCTCAGAGGACTGAGAAACTTTCCTCTGTATTGAGGAAAGGCTGAGGGAGTTGGGCCTATTTAGCCTGGAGAAGAGATAATTGGGAGGGGATCTTATCAATGTATATAATATCTTAGGGGTGGATGTCAAAAAGATGAGGCCAGTCTCTTTTCAGTGGTGCCCAGCGACAGAACAAGGAGCAATAGGGAAAAACTAAAACACAGGAAGTTCCATCTGAATATGGGGGAAAAGTTCTTTACTGTTAGGGTGACAGACCACTAGAACAGGCTGCCCAGAGAGGGTGAGGAGTCTCTTCCCCTTGAGACATTTAAAACACTCTTGAATGTGATCCTGTGAAGCCTACTGTAGGTGAACCTGCTTTAGCAGGAGTGTTGGACCAGATGAACTCCAGAGGTCACTTCAACCCCAACCATTCTGCCACTCTGTGGTATAGGGGAGCCAGTCCCTACTTGCAACCAGGGGGCAAGAACTTCAAATGCCATGGTAAAAAAAAGAAACAGAAAAAGAAAAAAAAAAAAGCAAGCAGCATCTTCTCTGACCCTTATTTATCTTCTCTACTTGGTCATTTCCCCCATATTATTTTTACCTCTTCATCTGCAAGACCAACAAAATATCTCCAAGGCAAGCTTCCCACCTGCTATCACCATGACTCTCTACAACTGCTTTTAATTGTCAAGTTGGGCACAGGTGGAAGAGAAAATTAGAACCATAATTAACTGTTTCTGGGCTTTTTTGTTATCGGACATGTACATTGTATCATATGAGTCTACATGTAATATTTATTAATTTTTAATGTTATAGTAACTAGGTTAAAAACAATAGGCCAGCACACTCAATGCCATTATCCAATATGATGTCTCAGCCCTGTAATTCTAATATAAGGCAGGATGAGTAATTTTAAGCTGTCCTTAAATAACAGAGGAAATAAAATGCACACTTTTTTTTGTCTTGCCTTTTTAATAGTAAACAACACAGCAAGTGTTCTTATAACTTAAGTGGGAATATAAAATGAGTGCAGTATCATAGCAACAGACAGAGGTTTGTGTCAATATTTGAATGATTATGAACATCCTTGTTAAGTGTGTTAGATACTGCTATGTCATAAGGAAAACCTAGTAAAATAATGCTATAAAAGTAAGATGTTGAAGCTGAGTATCTTAGATCCCTTAATGATAGCATTTATTTAGCACTGCAAGAGTGAATTCTTTTTCCCAGGAATCTTCCTTAATGACAGAAGACAGATCGCAAAAGTCCTAATATACTGGGAGCAAAAACCCTCAGATGTTTTTTGAAATTGTGATTGAATCTTGTGTTTCAGGAATAAATTTTCATGTTTACTGTTCAAGCTGAGTGAATTGGCAACAAAGTGTAATGGGAAAAGCTTGTTTTATTGAAGTTTGTGGCAAAACGAGCATCTTTTGTAACATTTCATCTATATTTGTCCAGAACAGGGTTTCTGTGTTAGGCTGGATTTTCTTTTTTTTTAAATGACTTCTTGCACAAGGTTACTTCAGTCTATTTTGTCCAATTCTTAAATTTTGTGTGTTGTAACCAAGCAACACGACTAATATTTTGAAAAGCACCTGACTAGGTTCTTACACCAGGGCTGAATTCACAGAAGAATGTGCTGTTACGATATGTGCCTTGCAAGGACATTGCTGTGTAGTGAAACCCCTCTGTAGCACCATGGCATGAGAGCACCATGCACACTAGAAGAGGTATTTATGTGCCGATGCGTTTGCGTGTATAGAGCTCGGGATTGGAGCATAAAACCCCCCAAAAGTCAAATAAAGAGCTACTACAGGTGGTCAGTAAGACAAAAAGGAGGAAAGATATCCTAAGAATTACACTAATATCACCCCGGGTTACAGAAAGTACCCGCATTAAACTAGAATCCAGAGTAACGAACCTAATTGGAGACCAGGCTTCATTTGTGTGCTGACACTCCCTGTCATGTGTTAATTGTTTCATTCAAAGTAAAAAACATTTAGCAGAAAGGGTTAAGCATATTCCCTCTTCCCATGCTAACGTTCTTACTGTCTAAAAAGTGGAAATGGTTATGAGGAACACAGAGAATGCAGCCAAAATCACCTAACATGGCTCATTACCCTCCAACTGTACTTTAAGAAACAGAAATGATTTTTGAGACATGCTTTTAATTTGTAGGAATCAGTAAATATTTCCCAGAGGTGAATTCTGATTGGAGAGAGGCACTTGCTCTAGCTGTCTCCAAGCCTCTGCTAGTTCAACTGGAAGAACAGCCAAACAAGAGTATTGTTCTTCTTCAGCAGGAAGTTTGGAGAAAGAAAAAGCGTCTCCACACTTTTGCCCCAGCAACTTAATCAGTTTTTCCTAAAAAATCATGAAAACTTGTACTCTGGCCACATCGGACTAGTTAGGGCTTGACAGCACATCCATGATTAGCCCATGAGTACCAGTTTAGGAAGGGAATCTCACCACTTCATCCTGTTTTGATGATGAGTGCCAGTCTTTTAAGTTCTAATCTCTCTGAACATGTCTGATTTGTAAAATACTGATTGCTGACTTTGGGGACTTATTGCTGGCCTTGGGGTTAAGTGGCATGGAATGGCTGAAAGTCATGCTGCTCAGGGTTAGCTTTCTCTACGGCAAAATGATTTGGGCTAAATATGTCCCATATGGAGTACAGGGAGTAGGTAATGCATAGGCAGCATAGACAGCTGGGATCCACGGGTTAGTAGTGGGGCTTCAGCTGTGTTTTAGTCTTTCTGTCTTTTTAAAATATAGTACTAGCACTTCCAAAGTGCTTTGAAAATTGTATAACTTTCCCTAACAGAGGAAAGGCTTTAAGTAACAGTCTAGAGTGCTGATTGGTTTTTTTTTATCTGATTCTAAACTGAAACATTGATTTTTCTTATGATGTGGGTCTAAGTCATCTAATAGGCTCCTTAATAGAAGCTCTGACAAATATAGAAAAGCCAAGAGAAAGATAATAGAAAGGCTAAATAGGATGTGCATGGAACGCCTTAATTTCACTACAAGCTGGGCTAATTAACTCTAATTCCTTTTAATTAAAGGGATGATAAATAAAGTAGTGTTCAAGCACTTTTCTCTTATCCTTTAGTTGCTTCAATGCTAGTATTACTCTTTTGTCTTTCTCCCCTGATTTTCGTAGATGTAAGAGAAGAACCAGGCCCTTTCTTTTTAAGGAGAAAATCCTTGAAATCATAACTTCTCTCTGGCACAGAAAATCAGCGCAGCACAGGAAAGACAGCCACTTCTCTGAGCTGGTTTCTGAAGATGTTATTCCACTCAGAAACAGCTTGTCTGTACTGCAACTTGACTTCTTTTGGAAAAAATGGGCATGTTCATTTTTCCTGAACACTAAATTTGATATGTTTTAGTCAAGTTCCTCTTTCCTGTAGCCCTCCAAATTGCTGTTGTAGAGGTAAATTTTTCTTTAAATTAAAATGAAGTTTCAGAGTGCCTCTCTGTTGTATAATAGCAATGGATAATGGCCTTGTAGTTCTTTGTAATTGAAAAATATCTGATTTCAACTGAAGAAATGCATTTTTCTTATCCTTGGTCTCTCTTCCCAGACACTTTGAAGTCTGAGAAATGATGCAGCAGATGCTGAGCTGAAAACTAGGAGATATATATGATTTAAGTGTCAGCTGCCTGGTATTTACTGTTCTTTTTAGTTCACTATGATAGAAGACCGCAGCTGTGCAAATTAAAATAGAAATCTTTAAAATATCATAATTTTTATTTTCTTTTTTTCCTGCTACATTTTTTTTATTTTCAAAACTATATATTCACTGTCAATTAAAACCAATATATATTTTATTCAAATTTTTTTTTTACATATTAGTTTTGTTGTTGCCAAGGGCAACTAGAAAAAACAATAAACACAAACAGCCAGCGCGTTCCATGCTTGTTTTCTATTTGTTACTGTGTCATGGGCAAAACATTTAAGAGGATAAACTCATTGTCATAATTTTGCTCTGGTAAATTAGGTGATTCTTGGTTTTGTTCATGACAGCCTCAATAGAGAAGGAAGACATAAAGGCTGCTGGGCTGCATTCTAGCTTGTCTCCACATGGGAATTTTGGAATGAGGTGAGGTTTTATATTTAATGACATCACCTATATACCAACACAGTGATCACCTGTATTTTTTAACCATTAGCCATTGGCTATTGCTCAGGAATGTTTTAAAAATAAAAATCCTGGACACCATTAGTATGTGCTTTCTTTCAAAACTCACCCTTCCTTATAAGGAGTCATATATAAAGGAGTCAAAATAAATAATTTGTCTGTATTACAGTTAAACTACCTGTATGTTGTATATAAGGGAAGCTTCCTCTATTGTTATGCGCCTGGATGTTTGCATTTTCTTTTAACCTGTTCTCCTGAAACTGCTATAATCACTAAACCAATTTATCTTCAGTGTCACAACTCAGTTCTCTAGCTCAAAAAGAGAGTCCTAGGAATGATTTACAAAGCTGAAAATTCATGAATTTTCACCAAAAAATACTTTCTATCTGTTGCATTTGCTTCTTTCCTCCTTCAGATTCTGTTTTGGGTACAATCTAACCCGAATGCAATAAAGACAGTCTATTTTTCGCACTCAATCCACCTTTTCAAATTTTAAGCTCAAACTCAACATCAGAAATGAGCAGCCCAATAATATTTTTTGCTTATATCAGAAAAGGTGAAATCTGAAGCAGTTACAAAGATCAATGAGGGTGCTTTGGAGAGATGACCAATGTAAAAATCACACATATGGAAAGAACTGAAGCTATTGAAGGGAGGAAAACTCAGACTAAGGAATAGGACCTCTAAAACAAAAGGTTCAACTCCAATTCTATTGAAAATACATCAAAGTCATTGTGATTTTTCTGTAGGCTAGAAAGAAGGCCGAGTTTTCAGTCTGCTGCTTTGTAATTAAAAGTCACCCCTTCATGTAAAAAATAATCAAATGTTTTAAGAAAGGCGAAACGTTTTGCTATATTTTGGTGCTCTCTTGAGGCATTCTCACATCCTCAGTGTGCAGACTCATTTTGTCCCTCTTTTTTGCTATACCTCACCCAATACTATCATGTTTTATCCACTGGATGGATAAGAGGTTATGTTGCTGTGATGGTTAATCACTTGTAGTCAAAGATAGAAATATCACAGTGGAGTTGGAGGAGTTAAATTTAACGGGTGTGTAACTGACAGGCATGTACAGGATAAGTGCTTTTTATTACGTACTTCTCTGTGCCACTCAGTTCACAGTGTGCTCCACAAATATTGGCAAGGAAATATGTCATGTGCCACGGAATGAGTAATAGAGATTTGTGTGAAATATGGATGCCAGAAAATGTCTAATTATAGCTCATGAAAGACCAAACAATAACTAGTAACAAACCCCAACAGAATCATTCCCTCAAACCAAAGGTGGATTAATGATTTCTGACTTAAATAACTGACAATATTAACAGTCACTGAAATTCCTATGTGGTCAAGAGCCCATGGGTAAGGAAATGGCCTAGATCTGTGGAAAAGAAGGTCTGGTCATGACAGAGTGCAGGATAAAATCATCTTTACTTATGCAAGCGGCATTCCAGCATCTTAAATATAAAACTGTGTGTTAAGCTAGGTTGGAAGCAGAGAACAAGCAGCTTTTCCCTAACTAAAAAAAAATAAATCTGACTTGTACTTCCAACATTCAAAATAAGGCAGCAGATGGAGTTGCTAGGAGACAGAAGGCAAAGAACAAGAGCATGAATGTACTCCAGTGTCTCTACACAATAGCAGAATATATGAAATGAGCAGGAGCTACAGATCTCACCATCAGCTATGACTGTTACAAGTGATGAAATGCAGTCTTTGTGCTAACCAGGTAAATGATGAATCTGAAGAATTTTAATAAGAGGATCTGTGAGCATTATATGTGAGCAATATGTGATATTTAATGCTGCTCTGTAGGCAATCTTTGTAACAACAGACTTATAGTATAATTTAGACGGGAAGGACCTCAGGAGGTCTAGTCCAAGCTCCTGCTCAAATCATGACCAGCTCTAAGGTCAGACCAGGATGCTCAGAGCTCTATCCAGTCATATCTTCCAGGAATGGAGACAACATAACCTCTCTGGACAGCCTGCTCCACCGCCTGACTGCCCTCAAGGAGAGGAAAGGCTTTCCTCATATCCTGCCTGAACCACTCCTCTATTAATTTTTTTCCTGCTACCTCCCAGTCTCACACCTTGCACCACTGTGAAACACACGGCTCTACCTCCTTGCTGACATCCCTGCAGATACCAGGGACTGCTGTTAGATCCCTCCAGAGCGATCTCTTCTCCAGCTGAACAAGCCCCAGTCCCACAGCCTCCCTTCATGGGACAAGGACTTTAATCATGACCATCCTGGTGACCCCTGCTGAACTTATCCCAGTTTATTGGTGCTTCCTGTTCTGAAGGCCTAAAACTGGACACAGTATTATTCACATGGCCTGAAAAATGCTGGCTGTTCTCCTATTAATACAGTTTGGAATGATGTTAGCCATCTTCAGCATTTTTTGCCAAGGTGTACTGCTGGCTTAAGCATGTCTCATGCTTAATTTTGAACCCAACAATACAGATGGTCATCAATAGCTTGCTGCCACTCCAGGGCTTTTACTTTTTATTACAGTTGGCTAAACAATATAAGAGACAGGACATGGTGTAAGGTGCTAAAAATAATAGGGTTGTGTGCAGTAATGGTGAAATGTGAAGTGAAAGTAAAGCCCAGCTGGGAAGTTGTCTTGGGAAAGATGAAATGGATGAGGAATGAAAAAGTTTTAGTGGACTTTGATCATAACACACTTAAAAAATAAAAAAGATTTAGTAACACAATAATTTTCTTGTAGGAGAATTGCAGGTAATTTGGCCACCACTAGATAAGAAACCATCATGGATGGGCTTTTTAAAATAAATTAGGGAACACATTTAGAATATAAATATTAAAATATTCATTGAATGTTTAAGTTCCTCATCTCCTTCTTTATGATAATTCTAATGAGTGGAAAAAATGAAAAAATTATATCCAGTTATAGCAAAATATTTACATTTAATAACGTAAGAAGAGTTTATAAATTATAGTATTACAAGGCCATCAAATTTTGAGACAGATGTCTGTAGAACAAAGAAATGTCATGAGAAATGTGTAAGTCAGGAACTTATGAGGTTCTAAGAGTGGAGAAAAATTGCCAATTAAAAAAAAAAAGCAATTCCTCTGGCAGACAACAAAAGGCATGTGGATGTGTCGTGGTCTAACCCCAACCAGCAACTAAGCACTACACAGGGCACTCATTCACTCCCCCCCAAGCAGAGGGATGGTGAAGACAATAGGAAAACTAAAACTTATGGACTGAGATAATGACAGTTTAATGGAACAAAAGAGGAAGAAAATAATAATAATGATAAACTAATTAGAATATACAAAACAAATGAGGCACAACACTCTTGCTCACTGATTTGCTGACCGACATCCACACCATGGCTGATGCTCCGCACTGATGTTCCGGAGTGGTGGGACCTGGTCAGTTTTCCCCCTAGTTTCCATACTGAGCATGAGGACACATGCTTTAGGATATCCCTTGGGTCAATTGGGGGTCAGCTGTCCTGGCTTGGTCAGTTCTCAACTTATTGTGCCTATCCAGCCTCCTTGCTGGCAGGAAAGTATGAAAAACTGAAAAGTCCTTGACTTAGTAAAAACACTACTCAGCAACAACTAAAACATCAGTGTGATATCAATCTCATTTTCATACTAACTCCAAAACACGTCACTATACCAGCTATGAGGAAAAAAATTAACTCTATCCCAGGCAAAACCAGGACAACTGTGAATTAAACCTGGGACTACAATGTAAGATGTCAAGGATTATCAAAAAAGTTGAGAGGAAGCTGCTGAGAGTTTTGAGACAGAGGCAAGGACTGCCTCAAGGCTTCCAAATGTACCACCCAAATTTACAAATATTGTAAAAGCAGGAAGGACTTATAAATATGGGTTAAATTAAAAAGTCAAAAGAGTAAGCTACTACATTAACAAAATCAGAAAAGATTACTTTTTAGTTAAAAAAATAAAGATTTTAATAATAATTTCAATTAATTCTGGTTTAACCTCCATTACTAATAGAATTAGTATACAGAAAAAATTATACAGATAAAAGAAAATAAAACAAAATTATTGTACACAGTGATTTCACATCACACTAATGATTCAAAAAAAAGTTTGCTGAAACAAAACACTGTGTGGAAGGAATAAAGTGGCATAGTTCTGATGTGGATTTCAATAAACTACTGGATAATTATCTATCATTATTTTAAATATTTATTATGAAAGCGATTTGCAATAAATTCTTTAAATATATCAAAAAACTATGAGGAGTGCCAGTCTTGAGCTATATGTTGAATGTAGATGTCTGCGAGTCTTCTGCAGAGTTCAGTGTTATCATCTCACCGTAGTTGTTAATGATACAAAGAAAATCCCCAACCTTGGAAAAACATGTTTGTGTTCTTATGCAATAGGGTGTTGCAGGTAATCACAGAGCTGACATAAAGAAAAGCAAAAAAAAAAAAAAAAAAAACCAAACCAAAACATTTGAAAATAAGAACAGATAAAAATAACAAAACTGTTGTCAGATCCTTGAAAATGCAGGTAAGAAGGCATTTGGGCAGAACCACAAGAAGCGCAGAAAGTAGAAACAGGCACTGGGGTGAAAGTGGGCAATGAATCAGGGAGTAGTCACCAAACAAGAAAAAGTGGGCTGTGCAGTGCAGGAATCTGTACACAGCCTGAAGCCCTGGGGCAATACTGGTTAACCAAACCTGATCTGCAGCATTCAGCACAGGCCCTATCAGCGATTGAAATAAAAACAGACACCCACACACACACCCAAAAATAAAAAAAAAGGCAAATAAGCAAAGTAAGTAGGGCATTCAGTGCATGACTGGCTGACACTTGTTCTCAAGCTAAGACTTAGAAGGAAATGAACTTCAAATAAGCTTCAAATAAGCTGGCATCACCAGACTTGTCTCACTTGCAACTTCTCTGGTGTTGGCTTGCACACAACCTCTGTAAGGATCTAGCGGGGAAAGGATGACTATATCTGTGCTGGTCACACCACCTGCTCTAGGGACAGACTCCCAGTTCTCCAACCAGTGAATTGTGTTCTACAACTTGCTGTGCTCCCCCTTGAGCAGCCTGAACATATCTGTAGCACTTGGATGTCACAGATGAAAAAAACATCCCTTGCAGCCCCCTACTCAAAGGCACCTCAAACACTGGTGTATTTGTGTGATGCCAAGGGTGTGTTTGCATAAGGAGTTATGTATTATGACAGCTGACTGCCTGGTAAGAAGGGGTTCGAAGGCTGGGCCAGGTGGAGGTGATGAGAGCTGGCTTGCTTCCACCCATAATGCTTATTGGAGCAGGCCCTGATATTGTTTTATCTTTGAGTCAGTTCCAGGTTTTAGCTGGGTGGATACCAAGTTTTTCCATGAAGGATCCAGCATGTGCACATGGGCAATAGGAGCAGGCCCAACTGACAGCTCAGATGTACTCAGAACTCGTGTTTGCCAAATACTTTATCTCAGTCTTACCACTTGGCAAGTGTTCAAAGTGAAAATAGGCACATTTCATCTAGGAAAGCAAGTGTTCACTGTCTTCACTGCAGTCTGGAAACCTTTCTGTTAATTTTCAGGTCTCCTCCTCCAAAGGACTATAAATATATGCAATGTTTTCCCATGTGCCTTTAAATATGTAAACACCAAATTTGTAGAGAAATAATTTAATAAGATTCAGACCCATGACATGCCTATTTAATATCAGTATAAAAATAAATAACTATTAATATTCCTTATCTTATTATCCAGTGACATTGTATCTGTGCTTTAAGAGGAAGAATTTTTAGGATGAAATTAGATAAGGAAAAATATGAACTGAGTGGTGAGAGCATTTTGCAGTGTCAGCACATACTGTGGATGAAACAAGTTCTCTGAGTGCTCACCAGAAGGTTCACCATGTTAGATGTGAGGGGCAGAACAAGACTCTGCAACTTCTTTGTGTCTTGGCTGGGGGAAATGTAGGAGGGAGCAGAAAGTAAAGGATGGAATAAAACTCCCCTCTGCACTGCAGTTCAAGAGCTCCTTGGTGCCTCTGCAGCTGTGCCAAGGTCTCTACCTTGGCAACTGAGGTGGTGTAGGTTTTACATTATTTTCCTGAGGGTAGTAGCGATTCTCTGCACTGAATAAGCATTTAAGGCAAGACTGACTCGTACTTCATGACACGGCACCATCAAACCAAGTACAGTATCTGAATTGGCACAGCATATGGTCTGTCAGTCTTTTTGTGCCTTGCTTCCTTTTGCAAAACCTTTTTCGACTTGTGTTGCACTACTGAGTCACTTCCTGAAGACAGCTTTTTCCTTCCCACTCTTAATTTCAAAAGTTGAAGTCATAAAATGGAATTATTACTTTTGCTTTTTTGCTTTTATCATTTCAGCACATGGTCAAGCACTGAGAAACTAAGATTCAGATCAATACTCTGCTGAGGGAGAGGTCCAACCCACCTTCTCCACATCCTAGATAAATCCTTTCACTACCAAGCTACTCTGGATTTAAATGCTCCTTCCTCCTGTTCCTGGAACTATCCTGCCAGTTGTTCATTTCTCTGCATGGCTAATACCCCTATGTTTAAGTTACCTTTTCAGAGGAGGGAGATGTGGATTTGAATGCCTCCATGAGGCTTGGGAAGAAAAACTCCATTGAGGCTTTGGGAGAAAACATGGAATATGTCTCAGGTCCTGGTGAGTGGGTAACTCCATCATCATCTTTGCCTTTGGAGGTACATAAAGAAAAGCTACAAAGTTCAATTGCTATTTTTATGGAACCTCACTTCAGTTTGTCTTATTTTCAGATCAAGTACAGGACTGGTAACTTTGTGGAGGTGAAGCAGATGAAAGGTACCAGGTTATAGTTGGTGTGACACTTGCGATATGTATGGAAGGTCAATCCATATAAAGGACATTAAAACCAAACAAGAAAGTGAGTGGTGAGTCTATGAGATTTGGGGCATAGGGAGCAGTCAAGCAGATTTGCTGTTGTAGTGTTGGATGCACAGCCACACATAGTACTGCTTCCAACCCAGACCCTTTTATGCAGAAAGAAAACTGTTTGATTCTGAAGGATGTCTCTCTGTTCATCTTTCTCTTCACATACACATCTCTGGTATATCTGCGGTATTTGGCACGCTGTAATCTGCTGTCATTCCACAACTTGGCTTCCTGTGGTGTGAAATCATTAGGTGATTTAGACTTGTAAGGATTAGCTCTGCTTCAGGGTGTAATGGGAAGATGTCCCTGTAGAGCCAAGTTGAAAAGCAGTGCTGCCACCAAGACAGCAGGTGCCATGTTAAGTGATTGGGATATAGATTTTTTTCTCCTCTGACCACCTTAAACTCACATTCAGGATATCTCTACCTAATTGACCATTTCTTGTGACTCTTGCTGGAAACAAAATTTGCCTGGGGGCCCCTACATTCCCAAATCTGTGTATTCTATATGATGTCGTTATGAGTTGTTATGTGGGTGCGGCATTTTAATGAAGATGTGGTGAGGAGGCAATGGGTGAAACAATTATTTCATAAGGCGGTAAGAAATGCTTCAAGATCTTTTATCTTTCATTAGAATCTAGTGTGTTATTTATTAGTGAAAATGCCACTGCAGAACAGGTTCATACAGGAAATGAAGAAACTTCAGTGAAAGTGGATGTCGGATAAAATCAACATTCAATTTATCTCTCTCTAAGTAAAAGAAAAATATGCACATCAGTTTGGGCTCAGGGACACGCAAAATGTTTCCTGGTTTGGTGTTTAAATTAACATCTGACTGAAATGGCTGTTAATACACTTTAGCGATTCAGTATACCAAAATTAAACTTACCTTCTAAGTAAATCAAATAGTCAAAACCTAGCACTTGATCAATCTTACTGAATTCCTAAAGAAGGGGCAGTGTTTAATAACCTCTTTTGATTTGGTGGTGGTAAGACTGATAAAGGAATTGAAAATTAATGATTCTAAAAGAGGTTTTTTCTCCTTTACAAGTGCACTTGAAATAATCCTTATTTATTTCAAAGAAAATTTGAAGGTGATGGAAGCAGATTTTTGACCTGGCCAATTGGATAGTCTCAGAAAGGTGTAATGATATAAAATTACCACTCCTCCTCCTCCAAAAAAGCAATTATTAAAATTTGTAAACTTGGCTGCTTGAGGTTTGATTTGACTTCTTACTGCTGCTTCAGAGGCAGTGAACCTTTCCAGCAAATTCAAATTATTAAAGAGAGTTTATTTTTGCTACTGAACTTAATGTCAACTTTGTCTACAGTTAGTAAATCAATTTGAAAAGATTATAAAGAATGGTGATTTAGTAGATGTGCATTTGCTCCTTTCCAATCTTGTTGATTAGCCTTTGATACATCACAATAGTTTGTCTAAAAAATTGGCAATTTTGAAGGAGTTTACTCAGTGTTTTGAATTTATTACAAAAGTCCATGACATGGAAAGCCCATCTTGGTTTGCTGTAATGCTAATAGCTCCCAAAGCTGTAAAAAATTGTTGACCAAGATATAAAGGAAAAAAAAAAAAAAGATCTTGTATCTTGAGAATATTGAATGCATCTGCAAATACCAGGGAATTAAAAAAAAAAAAAAAGCATTGGACTTTTAATGTCAAAAATGTGCTGGGAGGAGCCCATTTCCCCTCTCTCCTCCAAACAACACATCCATTCACTCCACCTGCTTTCATTCCTACTCAAATCAACATTGGCCCTTACTGACTTACAGGATATAAGCTGTTTTTTCACCTCTCTAGGTCTTCTGGCCCTTCCACAAGAGTTATTAATGTTAGGAGTCATACTGACTTCATCCCTTTGCTAGCAGTAAACACCACAGTTTTGTCTCATCAACACATGAGATACAAGGGATGTCCCTGTACTTGCAAATTCAGCAGTGCCAGGATCCATGTTTCAATCCTCTGGCCAGCTGGCATGGACTAGTCTTATTCATGCTACTGAAGTCTCATAAACAAGCTTGCAACATTCCATATGTTGGGAAATAGTGCCTGGCTTTTTCTAACTCTGGATCTATGCTGAGGATTTGTTCAGGAACTTGCTAGCTGGTCAGGGCCATAACCATACCAGAGTCACGCTGTCCTCAGCAGAGAGGGCAAAATCAGTGTCAGGGTCTGTCTTTCAGTTTTCCAATATAGACATAACGAGGTAGACTTCTTTTTAAGATCTTCCTCTTGGATCCACAGTCTCCTCTGGGGCTGGTGAGGCACCTGGATGTGGGAAATCTTCATCTCTCCCCGCCCAGCCCGGGCAGTGGAGGTACAGATGTGGAGGGAATCCCTCAAAAAGCACTTCTTCAGTATCCTTGTCCTGTCCGTGAAAAAGGGAGACAACTCTGGCTTTTGCCATACAGAAATAGTATCACTTCTGTTTTTACAGAGAATGACTTTATTATTTTCTGTCCTTTTTGGGAAATGAAAAATTTCTCAGGGATCAGAGTCTGAAAATTTTTTTTCAGAAGGGAAAACAACACTGCAGAGAGGTCAATTTTCAGAAGATCCATTTCAACTAACACCTTTAAAAATCTGGCAAAATCTTATGTATTTAGAAGTAAAAGATAGTATTTCCTTTATTTCAGAAAGATCAGGTTAACAGCCTGGTGTTTCCAATCCAATGTGATGAGAAACTGAAGAGAGCTGAGGTGGCACTTTATTCAAGTCCCACACAAATCTGACTCTCCTTTGAGATTTATTTCTGTAAACTGACAGCCACAAGCTCCAAATCATGAAACTGAAGTGTAAAAAAAAAAAAACCACCTTTTTCCTGTATTACAGAATAGCTTGCAGAATATTAAGCTTTCCAGATTTCTATTCCTAATTTTATCATAGCCCTTTTTTTATTAAAGTTTTTGTCACACAGCAAGAAGGGCATGGTTACCACATCCTTGCATCTTGTGATGAGATATGTAAGTCAGCTGAGTCCCAGTAAAAAAAAAAAAAATTAGTTTATCCCAAACACTTCTTTTAATTGTAATTCATTGAATTCACCACGGGCCTGTCAGATTTGAGGCAAGAGAACAAGAGGGTTTTCAGAGATGTTGTTGGCTCCAAGTGTGACTCCTTTTTTATTGAAACATGTTTTAGTTCGTGTGTTTGCTACAGAATGTTTTCCGCAGTGTTGTTTTTGTGCTGAACTGAGCCTTGGCAATGTTTTCCATTGGAATGAAACACTGTCATGTAAGGTCAAATGGGAAAATGCCAGTCAGTGTTTCCCAGAGGTCATACACCCATAACATTATGTCCTTTAATTGAACACAGCTTTTATTCCTGAGAAATAACTGTTATTTTATCTTGAATCTTGAATCATGACCGATATTATCAGGCATAAACATATGCAGCTTTTTAGGTCTTATGGTCAGTAGTCGAAGAAAAATAACTTGTCATAAAATATTATCAATTCTAACTTTCCAGAACCAATTTCCCTTCCCACCTGCCTTCCTTCCTCTCTCCCTCCCTCCTTCCCTCCCATCCCTCTCCCCTTCTTTCCTCCCTCTCTCCCTCCCTCTGTCCCCCTGTCCTCTTTTCCAGAGGATGGGCAGAGGGGAAGGGGTGTAATAGGGAGGCCTAGACCTTGGACTACACTTATTCTAAGCTTTAGCAGTGATTGCTTTTCTAACTGGTTCAAGCAAAGCCCTCTCACGTCTTTTGTTTCTAAAATTTTGATAAAAAATTTTTACCTTTCTCTGTAAACTTTTTCAATAGTATCTGTATAGAAATCTATTATTATCTCTGCTAGAACCCTTCCAAATAGGGTTTAGAAGCTTATAGAGAATGAGAGGATAGGAATAATTAATTCTTTGATTTATTTTGAATCTCAGTCTTTTGAATGACAGAAATGCAATGCCCATTACCTTGAAGCCGGACACATCTGCAAATCTGTTAAGTAACAGAGTACTGCTTGCACAAGCTGTAATTTAAAGGTTGAAAAGTCTTGCATCATTCCTGAAATATAAAACCACAGATGCTCAGTTTCCCAACACTGCATTTTACAAAGCTCTGGGCCAACTCCTTAACTAAGCCCTTCCTTACACACTCCTGTTTAGTCCTTTCGAAGGGAAATTATCTAATTCAGTGTATCGCTTCTATTTCAATATGAATTTGTCTGAATAGAGATAAATTAAAAACTAAGAATGTATCTCTCTTGTTATGTTTGATTACTGAATTGTCAGTGGACTCCTTCAGGACAAAGTAATTTCCCTTTCACACACATCTAACCTAGTGCTGTATGACCACAGGTCTCTAGCTTCAATAGCCTGTGGGTTTATACCAGAGGTGAGATGCTGTAGGACTCTCTTCGCAATAACTGAGGTTTTTAATTCTTTCTGAAATGTCATTTAAATCCTATTAGAGAGAGAGGTCCAGCTACAAAATTGAGTCACGCATCTCAATTCTTGATAAATGATCTTGATGTGATTACACTTGGAGTTCAATCTCTTAAGTAATTTTCATTGCAAGTGAAATAAATTTGCTGTAGCAATTTCATTAACCACAAATAAAGGAGGGTTGATTATTGTTTTCATTATGTTACAGTACTACCTTTATACCAAGAAAACTCACAAGTGAGTTTCCAGAAGTGCAATGGACTTGGGATGAGCAGGTGTGGTCTAGTAAATAGCCCTGAATACACATTAGCTCGTCCTACAAACAATAGACTCCTGTTAGCATGGCAATGGCCCAGGGTAATTATTTCTACCCCTGAGGAAAGGCTAAGTCCCATAAGTGTAGTGTTACATTGACGCTGTTATATAGCCTTTAGTCTAAATCAAGCTGAAATATCTATAGGAAGTGAAGAATTTCAGATGCATGCATACCTAGATGCATGCAGCAGAGAGAAATTAATTGCTCACTTCCAAAAAGTGCATTTACACTACAATGTTGGTTAACCTTATGTTTTTTCCTAGGTTCCAGTCCTTGTATTGCAGACACACTGTTTCAGTCTGATGTGGAGCAGAGTGGTTCCTTCAGGGGAACGGGGGATACAACTGAGAAGTAGTTTGCACTACAGTCCACATTATATAGAATGGATATGGGCCTTTCTATATGCCCTCCCTGCAAGATAGGAGTCTTCATTCTTTGATGGGGGTAAGGAAGACAGATAAACCATGTTATCCAGCTTTATAAAATAGCTGTAATTTGATTGAAAGAT
Organism: Empidonax traillii; assembly: GCF_003031625.1. Lineage (NCBI taxonomy): Eukaryota > Metazoa > Chordata > Aves > Passeriformes > Tyrannidae > Empidonax > Empidonax traillii. Next base: position 97,095 of record NW_020955616.1, on the reverse strand, counting down.
TCCTGGATCAAACGCTAGTTTTTCCATGACTTGGCTATTTTAATTTTCCTTCTTCTCCCCAAAATAAAAATAAAATATATTTTTTATTTAGGTACCAAAGCAAGGTGAGTTTTTAAAAATGCTTTGACTGTTGAACAACTTGCAGATAGAATGCAAATTACTTTCATTCATTCGGATGGCAAAGGCTAGGGTTGTGCCTTCTGAATGTAGCTTACAACTAAATCAGCTTCTCCCTTGCTACATTTTGCAGTGAAGTCATAATTGTGTGTTTGACATTAGTCTGTTGCCATGGATAGCAGAAATCAGGGTAGGATATGATGACATTAAAAGGTCACTTCAATCTCTAATAGCTATGGTTCTGGGAATGACTAATGGCATTGTCCTGCTACAAATGTAGAGCTGGAACAACATGATGAACTGTAACTGACTCTTGTATAAGCATAAATACCCCTGAGATTTAGAAGAAAGAATGGCAGGACCATATTAAATAGTGAATGGGTTTATTTTTCATTTTGTTTCTTTTTGAGAGAGATTGCATGCGTGGTCATTGGAGGGGATCATTTCACTTTTACAAAAATGTAACAGCAGAGTGAGTGTATCAATAAATGTTATTTCTAGTATAAATCTATAATTTTAGAAACATTTCAAGACCATTTTTAAGATGTGGTTCTTCTTGTCTGATCACAGGAAAGAAGGGAAAATGTTTATTTTCAGAAGGACATATTTGAAGTGTTTAACTGAAACCATAGAGCTCCTGCTTGATTTGGGACAGTTGGTTTGATCTGGCAGAAGATTATGACCAAGTGTAGTGGTTTTAATCTAGGCCTTCCCTGGTTACCAGTTTGTAACCAAGGAAGGGGCAATGTTCCCAGTATTCCATACGATTTTTACATAAATCGTGGTATAAATAAGAAGGGAGGAGAGGCCTTTGCTCTTCTTCTCTTCCGCCGAAGTTCGGGAACAGTGGGTCCCTGCATTGGTCTCGCTTATCTAAGGCTGAGGCCTGCAGCATCCACTGACCTGCCACGTGGAAGCTTGGAGAGTGCTGGCCGTGTCTGCCAATCCTGCTTTCTAAGGGACGTGGTGAGATTTTACTAGTTATTTTACTAGTTCTCAGGTTTGATTGTGCATATCTATTCGGTGTCCCTTTTTGTTTCCTTTTGTCCCTTTTTTCCCCTTTTCCCTATCCCTTCAGGGGGTGTTTGGATTCCCATTTGCTGTGTACATAGCATCTTAACTGTAATATACATAAAATATATTTTTTATATAACTAGCTTGGTTTTCAGGTTCTTCAATTTGTATAGTTTTTTTTCCTTTGCCCTGGGGGAAGTAGAAAGGGGGGAAGAAAGGAGCTGCTACTGGGGGGTTGAGCATTTGGCAGGGAGCCAAGTCTGAACCATCACACCAAGTCATTCTGCCTGGTAGCTAGGCCTCAAATTTTTTAGGGGGTGTGAAGGAGATGGATCAAAGATCTCCACTACAACAAAAACTGTTAATACAAAAAGGAAACACAGAATATGTCAATTGCAAAGATTGTTTTGTAGAATTTCTGTAATGCTCTAATATAAAATTTTTATATACTAATGCAGTTCATCAGGAAAGTTAAAAAAAAATAATAAAATATCAAACCTTTTCATGATCCCTCTCCCTTTCTTTTTATATTTTCTTCCACTTCTCTTTTCCTTCCTTCCTTCCTTCCTGCCTGCCTGCCTCCCTGCCTTCTTCCCTCTCTCTCCCCCTTCCTCTCTTCCTTCCTTTCTCCCCTGAATTTTAGAAGTGAATGCATTCTATACTCAGTCTTTCTACTAAGCTATTTGTTTTAGCACTTAGTTGTAACCATTCTCCAGTTGTGGTATGTTTATTAATTAACCAGTGTTGACACATATGTGTTGCTCTGTATTTCAATTTTACATGTAGAGAAGTTCACTGCACATTTTGCCTTCTTGAGAACTGTTTGTAGATGGTTTCCTTTGTTTGCAAATCCAGACAATCTATACCAAGCTGCGATTCACTGCTGCTGTGAAATGGTGGTATCTCCATCTCCTTTAAACAATACTTAAGTTTCGTGATAGGTCTAAACAGCTCTTCGTTTTAGTGCCATCTGCCAGTTATGTAATTTCTCATTCACAGTTCTCACAACTTGTACTCCAGAGGAAAATTTCCTTCTGTCTCTCAACCACAGTTTTCCAGGAATATCATAAGAAGATACAGTGTCCAGAGAAAAGGAGAGCTTAGACTAAAACTTGGATAACTCACAGCGCTCTTCTCACTGTCAATAAAGACCCTGCTTTCAGCAACTGACTCATCCCATACCAATGTACTTCATTTAGGAAATCCAAGAAGCTCAAGTATCCTCCAAGCTTTTCCTGGTGCTGAAGTAATCCAGTGCTGATCATGACGCCGGTGTCAGAGTGCGCTGCCCAGCATGTGCTGACTACAATACCATTGGCCATAACCTAACACATAACCCTTGGCTAAACCTACACTGCTAATAGGAGGGGGCAGGGGACCAATTCCTGACCCCATGGTCACAGACTGGCTTATGTCACTGTTACCTGTGGCATTTCATGTGTCTATCAAATTTGTCTGGGAGACAGCTAGTTGGTGTGGTCCACAGTGCATTCACATAGAGAAGAAAAGTGAAGTAACATGGGTGTTCGAGGGTCCTAAGCCAAGCCCACAGCCTCTCCCTTTTTATTTAGCAGTAAGAAACTACCTTTTGAAACTAATTCAGTGCTTGGTCTTAAAATGGTAAGAAAATCAACAATAATAAATAAATAAATGAAATGCAAATCCACATTGACAAAAAGCCCTTCCAAAATGTTATCTAGATGTGCTGGGCAGCACATACCACTATAAGGTTGCCTTTTGAAAACATTTTGGCAGCAAGGGCAGACTTTGCAGTGTGGTAACAGCCCTAACTGGACTTTCTTCCAAAAGGCTGGGAAAAGGGTGATGTTGCCTTTATTTTCCCAGCTCTGCAACCAGTGGGAGCCCTTCAGTCCCTTTTCCAACTCTCCTGACAACAAGTAGCATGGCACCTGCTATTGGCACTGCCTCCAGAGTAGAAGTTTCAGTATGCCATGGTGTATGCTTGTCCACAGCTTCTTCTTTATGAAGCAGTGAAATACTTACATTTCTGAAGGAGAACTCCAAGATACTTGAGAATGTCCCTTGCAAATACTAAATAATCATAATGAATTTGAATTTTGTTTTTAAAGCTTCTGATGGAGGTTTAACATCATCAGCTCCACTAAAAAGTGGGAATAGTGCATCTCACAGCTAGGGGACTTGCCCAGGTGAGGATGAAATATCAGAATAGTAATCCTTTGCATTAATCACACATCTCCTCTCCTGATGATGAGTACGTGCCCATTTGTAGAGGCACTTTGCCTGCAGCAGGAGAAAACAAAGGAAAAGTAAATCCTTTCTCTAGTCTCAAGGGCAAAGATAATTTTTTCTTCAATTGCAGCATCTGTCTTGTGTCTTGGCACACATTAGAGATGATCAAAGCAGCAGGTTTTGTTTAAGGCAGTGGAAAAGCAGAGTTTCGGAACATCCAGGGTTGGATATAACACCACAAGGCAAGGAAGAGTCACAAGAGCCAAACTATTAAAATTTTTTTTAGCAGTTTGCCAGTGTGCAAAATAACAAGGTAGATCAAGTGACACAATTCTGAAATTGTTTAGTCAACTGACATTCTCCCCCTTTTTGTTCTCCCACAGATTCCTTGAATAGATTTTGAACATGTTGATTTTTTTCAGTCCAGATAATAGGTCCAGCCATCAAAGTAATGTTGCTATTTTTCATGACAGTGAGAAACAGCATTTTTTTACTAATATTTTTCTTTGTTTGTGAGACAAATATATTGAATTGATATTAAATGACAGTGAATAAACCTAGGCACTTTGTTAATAAGAAAAAATTCTCAAAATGAAGCAGATTCTATTCATACTAATTCTACTTTTATACAAGCATAACATTGAATCAAGCAAAACATTGTCATAGTATTTCTATAAGTGATTCATTAATTTCATACTATCAAACAGGATAAAGAAGGTAAACATTCTCAGTACACCAATAATAGTTGAAATACATATTTTTAGAACCTGATTCTTTTCAGGAACTTGAGCTCTAAACTATTGCTTGTGAGTAATTATCAGTATCAGTAATCTGATTTACATGATTTATTAATGCCTTGCTAAAATGCTCTGATGTAACCGTGCAGTGCAATTTTCTTTTTTCTATAGGGAGAAGAAAATCCCAAGCACTGTCATAATCAGCTGTCTTGTCTCCAATAATTCCAAATTAATTTAAGCAGTCAAGTATTGGGTGTTAACTTCTCTTATATGTCAGGAGTGTAGGTAATAAAACTAATCAGTCAGACTGTAGCAGCTCTTCACTCTGTAATAGTGGGAGGAGAGGGTGAGATCAGCGGTTCTGCAAAGCTGAAGTGACCAGCTGACTTCTTTGTCTGCTAGCCTGCATGCTCTCCACCAGCAAAGCAAGAGGCAAGACATTTCTCCCTGCTGCTTTGCGAATTAGGGGCTTTCCCACGCAGCCACTCTGCATAATGAAGCTAAGTGTCCTGATGACAGTCCTCCTGAAGATAGTTTATGCCTCCATAATTTCATTTCTTCTTACATCACACCTGTGGAAAGAAGCAGCTTAGTTAATGACAAGAGTGATGCATTGCTTTAATTCTCATTGTTATGAATATGATCAAGGCCCCATGAGAACACTGGAAGTAATTATATTATATTTTCTTCTGCTTTACTACTGGGGCTGGCTTTGTTCATAGCAGATTTTACAAGAATTTCTTGCCATCTTTAAGCCTGGCATTTGCCCTTTCTGCCTTGAAATAGTTCAGGATGTGTCATTTCAATGCTGGAGGACGGACAGAGGCATTTATTGCTGAGCTACCTTCCACAAAAGAAACAATCCCACCTCCTGGGAGTTTTCAGGTTTTTTCTGTTAGTGTTAAAGCATCACGTGTCCATACTGCATTTGAATGGAATACTTTGTTTTGTCATTTCTTTAAGAACAAAAGCAGTCTATTTCGATTTATATAGAATACGTATTTCTATAATTTGAGTTTAGTCTTCTTTAGAAGTCATAGAAGGTACAGTACAGTAGGTTAACACAAAACACTATGAACTGAATTCTGAAAATACAAGTCACATGCTTCTATATATTGTGTGTAGGAAGACAAGATTTCCTTTTCCATGTGCCATATAGGCTTCTATTTAAAACATAGCAATACAAAAAAGTGTTATCAGTCAAAATCCAGCTAGTTTTTAGATTGTTAATCTAAACCCAATCTAAATTAATTTATCTAAATAAAGCAATGAAAGAGAAGTTTTGCCTATTTGTTACTGAAAATCTGTTGTGATTTCCTCAGTACTTTGAGGAAACACCAGTCAATAAGAGTTCTTCAATAGTTCCCTTCATTCCAACCGAAAAAGAAAACATTTTTAAGTATCTCCAGTTAGAAACTGCAGAGAGGGGCTTAATACACAGTGGTTACTCTGAAATAAGATTAAAATGCTGCTTGATAGCTCCTGGGTTTTTTTAGTAGCAATTATTCTGAGTACATGATAATACTTGTTAGTGACTGCATGCGCTTTAAGTTCTCCACTCCTTGATATGTTCTTGAACTTCTGCCATTTAGCAAGGGGCACTGACTCAAAGGTTTTGATGGGGTGACGGAGGACTGACATTATAAAATTAACATGTCCTGAATTACTATCCAAGAATTACAGACTTGCAGACAGTGTATGTGTTTAGACATACATTCATCAGTGACATTAAATACACTTTTGTCTTATTAAAATGCTGTTAGAGCTGCTGCTTAATGATTCACTATGATTTTATGATCAAGTACGCTAAATATTTATAAGAAATTTTTAGTTAGGGACAAATTCAATAGGAAAGGATTGTATCAACCTAATATATTAACGCATAAGTGGTATTTTCAGTAGTGTCCATGGATTATTGTCTGATACTGCTCTCTTTGGTTGTATTATATCATTATAGTTTATGCTATCCAAGACTCACAATAAAGTCATTAAGTCCATCAGTCTATTTAAATAACCTAAGACATATAAGATAAACTAATTTTGAACTTCTTAAAGTATCTTACAAGCAGCTCCGCATCTAAGGTGCTTACATTTTAATCAAGTACTGTCAAACTTTTTGACAACTAAAGGAGAGATTACTCCTGTTTGCTCAAAGGTCCAATTGCAAATAAATTCTACATTGTTAAAGGATGATGGAAAAATAATCTGAGAACCATTTGAGCATTATTCCATGCCCTGACAGTTTGATAACCTAATTTGAGCAATGAACAAATTTTTAATTCCCTGTATACAGATTCTTCAAATACTTGTGCTGCCGATTTAGCTTGGCTGCAAAGATCTAATTTTCTATTATCTGTTATCTAAATAATAAATCTATACTACATTGATAAATTATTATATTATCCACTTTATTTGAAAAAAATAAAGCATTCTAATATAAACAAAATTCAGAGCAGTTCCATGGCCTTTACAGGATATCTCTTTCATGACTGTGATTCTACTATATAATAGGGACAAAACCCCATAAATACGTAAGTGAATAAGAAAGTGATATATGTAGCCACTCATGGAGAAACCCTGACTTCACTGGAGTGAGTCTACTTATTTCTTTCTACCTTCATTTCTCCTTGAATTTTCTTAACAAACATTCTGAAAATTGTTTTTATGTCTGGTTTTTTTAGTTTATTGGAGATAGCAGGATTAGGAAGAGATCGCAAAGAATACGGTTATATATATCTGTTTCTGTCTATGAGCAGCTTATTTCTAAATATTTGGAACCCAAATTCCTGATGTCCTCTGATGCAAAACCACAGTTTCAGTTTGTCTTTTGAGTATATTCCTTTAACTTTTCATATATGCAATTCCATTTTTACTGTGTTGATTAGTATCTTCAGCAAATGAATATAGCATCCTGCTGGTCACCTGCTTAAAATCCAGTCTGTCTGCAGAAGATATTCTACACTGCCAAGACTTGTGTGATACTAAACCCAGGAAAGCAATTACTATCCTCATGATGTGTAGCATGAAGACATACTCTAATTATTCACCTGGAAAAAAAAATCACTGCACAAAGATTTCAGGTTACCGTATTAACTGGAATGTAACTTGACCAAAACAAACTAGAATATAAAGGCAGCCTGTTTGAGGACACAGTGGAAACAGGATAGGGATATTTGTCATGAGGGGTTTTCTGGTAGAGAAGGTTGGCTCTAGATGGAGAAGATTCAAAGAAGTGGCTAGAACATTAAGATGGAGAGGAAGAAAATGGGTTCTGTGGGAAGTTTCCTCCAAAGTGGCCTGCAACGTCTTAAGGCAATGTCATTATTCTGTTGAGATCAGTGAGATTTTTCTCTTGGCTTTACAGCAGCCAGGATCTCACTTTTGACACTTACCACTCATGCTTGACCTTGCAGGCAAGGACATCACTGCAATTTAGGGTGCCTCAAAAAATAACCTGTGTCACATACCTATTGGGCTGAGTATGAAGACAGCCTTTATGTGTCAGAAAGACAAATATATTTATTTCATCTAAAGATCATCAAAGTCAGATTTCTGTATCACATCACTGTGTTTACAGAGCAGGAGGAAAGCTGGGCATGTCTGGATTTATCCCACGTTGACTCATAACTATCCTCTTCAGAGCCAAAACCACTCCTAGTAACACTTTCAGTCACCAACAGCAACTTCCAGCCAGCAAAAGTAGATAACAGCAAACTTTCAGTCTGCTTTAACCTGAAACTTGAATCTTGGTAGAAAAGGGATTTTAGCTGTTGGAAGTAGTAACTGGAGCTGCATTAAGCATCCTCAGTTCAGTGGTCAAATCATCAGAGGCTTTACAAGCAGTGGAAATTTTTGCACCTGGAAAGCCCTCGCAGCCTACACTCTTCAGTGCCAAAATTGGTAAGTCCATGTTAAGGCAATATGCTTATCTGTGGAATTTGTAAATGGGGATTAATTTGAAATTTTAAAAAAGAAAAAAGAACATCTGTGTTTGATTTTCAGTGTTTTTCATATAACCTCTGCTTAATTTACAAGTAGGATTTCTCCTGTGCTCCTGCCATCTATAATCTAGGCTCTGATTGTCCTGAAAAGGTCTTTTTTTCTTCTTATTTCAGCACTGATATGTTGTTGGCATCAGGAAACTGTTCAGTCATGCAGCTAGGCTGTAGTAAAAAGTCTCATTGATATAAAATCCAGTTCCAACATACTTAGTAGAGTTGGAGTAATAGGACAAATTGAAGACATGCTAGTATCTTCTGACACATTCAAGTAGACATATTACTGAAAGTACAGAAGAATCTCTTAAAGATGTGTTTGACAATTGATATATTTTGTTTAGGAGTTTATACCTTTCAATTGTAAGCAAAGGATGAATGACTGTTTTTATTGAATTGAAAGGAGATTTCTATGCTATTTAACGTGTCTTCTCTAAAAGGTGATTGCAAGGATAAGGATTGGGATGACCACCTTGTGAAGGATAGTGGACTAAATTAGATTCTACTTGTTCTATGGAATTTATTATTTAAAATGCTCTGAGGAAATATACAGTATCCCATTGGTAGGTTTAATTCAATGACAACTGTCACTGAATCCCTCAAAACCTTTCCACAGCCAAAGTTTTTAGCTTATATTGCATTTATATCTTGGCCTATCTAACCTACACTGCACCCATCACACAAGCGTTCTTCAGGAATGTGGACAGTAGGCCTTATGCACCTATCTGATATTTGCACTGTTGGCCTAGTTCAGCATTTGCTCCTACAGAGTTTAGAAAATGTACTCTAATCTAACTTACTGTATGTTTTTATCTGGTAGATAAAAGGTTATATTTACTTGGATCAGGAACAGTTGTCTTAGCTGCTCCCCAGGCTTCATCAGGTTAGTTCAGATTTTACTTGCATTCCACCAGTATGAATACTTGCTCTGGCATCTGAGTCAATTGGCTAAGTCACCTCAAGCAGTTGAAACCTACTTCAGTTTGTAAAACTGGCCTGTGATACAACTGTCTGCCCTCTTGTTGTGTTAAAAAGTGGGCAAAGATGCAAGCATGCATAATGAAATAGAATAACTTGTTGGTAATCACCAATGTTTCTACTAAAAAAATATTTAGAAAAATGAGGAAGAAGTGAAAAAGTTTCAGGAAAGAGGGTAACAGTCACAAATGAAACAGCATGTCATGAATCCTAAATTAAACTAGAGATGCCCCTTGCTCTTACAGTGGCTTCTTAACTCAGACATTTCGAGATCTGCAGACTGTACTGAAAGGGGTGAGGGATGACTAGGTCAGTCTCTTTTGAGGCTGAGTAGATCATGACTGCATGGTTTCAAATGAATGGTCTTACACTGAGACTGATCATTTCTTGGAAGTAAGACGAGAAGGCCTGGATGTCCCATTCTGACCACACGTGCTTGGACCAGCACTGCTGTTGTGCATCTCACTTCTGCTTTGTGATTTCCAGTGTAATGCTGCATCATTCCTCCTTATTTCTGTGGGCTTTCGCTGCAGTTTCATTCTGCATATGGATTTTCCTGGAGCCAAGTTTTTCATAAGCAACATAATATATAAAATATGGCTACCATCCAAAGCTAGTTATATTTCAGTTCTCTTTCCTGAGATGGAAAAAAAAGGAAATAGAGGCTCCTAGAACTGGGTTATACAGAGGAGTGAAAAGAAGCTCTAATTTTCTTGTTGCATAAGTAGGTGAAAAGAAAGGAAAGCATTAAATTTTTATTTTCTCTATTTTATTTGCTTAGAATCTATGACAATAAAATGGCAGCAGACAAAAACAGCAGTAAATGTTCAACTTAAAGTTTTGCACAACTGCAACAGCAATGGAGGAAAGGTTGCTATGTATCCAATCCAAATACTAATTTCCACTGAAATACTTGAACAACAATCAACAGAAATGTATCTGAGCACTTTGAATACAGATATCTGAAAATTTCAAGCAAGTCAGAGAGGTAAGAAAATGAAAAAAAAACAATATGAAAACTATTTTCTCTTATTCTTGTGCAAAAAAAGTGAGAATGATAGAGGTCCCCCAGTAAAATGAAGCAGATTTAAGCTGCCATTTCTTCCTTCTGGGATCTCAGTCAAGTGTGAGAAAATAAGCTCTTCCATTTGTTGTACTGGATTTGATAAGAGGTTTTATTTTCATTGCTCTGTTTCCACCTAGTGCTCAAACTGCACATTGCAGTAATTTGTACATATTTTCTAGAATCAATAACTGCAAATCAGTATCGGTCTCTGTTTGCAGGGAATTTGCATTACCAGTAAGGAAGTTAAGATTAAATATCACTTCTACAAAAAGCACTTGCTCCCAGACTAAAAGCTGTCAAGTCTTCGCTGCATGATCTGTTCATAAACAGTAGTATCAGTTATTTGATTTAACTCTTAGAATCCCTCTTGTGTATGTAATTTTTGTGGTAGTTCATTTGTTAACTGAAGACGAATGAATGCATGAGAATAAACAGGGCCACATCATGGTCTTTGAGAGACATTCATTACTCTGACAGGCAAGTGCGTGTTCAGATGAAATCTGGAAATGGATAACTAATCCACCTGGAAATTTTGAGGTGGACTCATCTGGATAGTCTTTCCCTATATATCTCGTGTTATACAGTACCTTTCAGATTTTATACAACAATAACATTTTAGTAACAGAACTAGCGAATTCAAAAACTCAGTTATGCTGAAAGAAAAGAAAGCAACAGATTTTGTGCTGGACTATGAAATCTACAGTTTTTCAGGAGGTTGAGGAGAGCTAGAAGACACAATTGTGAATTTACCTTATGAAACGTAGCAGGAGGCTTATGAACAGATACACAACATACACAGACAGGACAAGTGATGTTTTGCCTTTCGTTCATGTTCTAAGACAAAATTTTTGTGTTAAATATGCTTATAAAAAGCTAAATATACTAGTATTGCTAATCTCAAACAGTACTTCATACAACACAAGCATGGCACTAACTTCAACAGCATTAGGATGAGTTTTTTTCATCCATTTTTGTAGCAAAATCGGGATGCAGCAATTTTGTTATTTTCCTGCTGTTGTAAATCGCATAAAATAGCTAAATCCCTCTTAGTTGTACCACAGGAAAGTTATTTCTCCTAGTCTGTGATGTGTAGAAAGATGGAACTTCCTATCTCCACAATTTGTAGTTTGGACGTTTTCTTTAGGAAAAAGGCTTTAGCTCCTATTTTTCCCTTGTGCTTTCTCTTTAAGCATGGGCAAAATAGGAAAGAGTAAATGCCCAGCCTAAGAAACTATGATGTCCTTTGCTTAGGAGAGCATACTAACTGCTGGTTTATTCGACAGGAGGCAGCACAGCTGTGGCCACCTGGATAAAAGCAGGGTACCAATAAATGAAACAGCATGTCATGAAGTCTGAATAAAACAAGAGATGACCCTTGGTACTACACCAGCTGTGATCACATTTATTTTATAATAAAACTTTTGCAGCCGCTCTTTTTTTGAAGTGCCCCGCATTGATTACTCAGTTAGGCAATCCCTGGTAAAATATGTATTGCACCAAACCCTTTTAAAGTCTTCTGGATACTTCTCACCCAGTTTAGAATGTGAGGTAGACACCAAGTTGTTTGCTTCAAACCATGCAGATACCTACACAGAGGCATACATGTATGTCACCTCAGAGCCCCGAATACAGTGACCTGCCCGTGGAATTTACGTTTTTCCAGATAGAGGCAACAGGTGGGCTGTGGTTTTTTTATAGTTACAGCTTTGG
>NW_020955616.1:82437-84986 GCF_003031625.1 Empidonax traillii | reverse complement strand
AGTGCCCCGCATTGATTACTCAGTTAGGCAATCCCTGGTAAAATATGTATTGCACCAAACCCTTTTAAAGTCTTCTGGATACTTCTCACCCAGTTTAGAATGTGAGGTAGACACCAAGTTGTTTGCTTCAAACCATGCAGATACCTACACAGAGGCATACATGTATGTCACCTCAGAGCCCCGAATACAATGACCTGCCCGTGGAATTTACGCTTTTCCAGATAGAGGCAACAGGTGGGCTGTGGTTTTTTTATAGTTACAGCTTTGGATTTCAATTTCACTTTACAGAAGAACTTGTTTAACCTTCTGAAAGACTAAGCACATAGGACTGTATAGGTCAGCAGAACCTCCTTGTTAAAACATTATTATTTTTACCACTGTGAACCCTACTGTGAACTCTGAGCTACAGAATGGCTCAAGTCTACAGCAGTTTCTATCATGAAACTTTCTTGCTTGAATAGTAAAATCAAAATCTATTCACGGTAAAATTCTCCTTATTTGTGAAATAATATTAGTTAAGTAGTGCTTTTTATGGAGAATGCATGGAGAAGGTGTAAGTGAACAGCACTATTTTATTACACTATCTGTTGCTAAATGACCCCCCCACGCTGTTTCTGAAAGAGAGTTTCCTGCATTGAAACACAGATTTGCTTTAGTTTGAGTCTTTACATCATCCAGCAGCAAATGTAAACTAGGGAAGGGATTGCTGTGGATGTAGCTCTGCAGTACAGAAATAGCCGTGGAAGAGGGTGGGGTCTGTATGTGGGGTCTATAGGAAAGTCCCACCCATTTAGAAACAACTGCTCTTGTCTTGGATCATAGTAAGGTGAGGTGCTGTTTTATTCTCTGCAGTTGCCCAGTCAGGTAAAGACTATGTGAGTTTGTTTATTACTTCAGACAGAGTGTGACAGAGGCAGTGTCCTTCTAAGGGAATGGAAGGTAGGACTTTGATACAGGAGAAAAAAGTACTGCCTGTGTCTGACAGCAACTATAAACTGGTGCAAGCAGAATAAATTATTTTTTGAAAGTATGGGAAGACTTAGTATTATCCAATATAATTAAAATCAGTACATCACTTCTAAGTAATTTCTTATAATAATCTATGTAGTATTTCTTGCCCTATCATCCTTCAAGAAGCTGCTCTTGGCAAAATACAAGCTTACTTCCTTGGAGGACTGTATTTATGTTCATACTTAATAGATTGTTATTAAATTTAATTAGCACTATATATATATCCTCTTCAGACTTGTGTATATTGTCCTGTCCTGTGATCTTTGCACTAATGAGTATTTGGATCAAAATATTTGGGTTTTTTTGAGAGAGAGTGTGTAAAATTTAATCAATTAAATCAAATATTATGGTTTAAAGTGATGGGGAACCTGGTTTCAGTATTTGTAACACTTCTATGGCATTATCATATTTTGAATCACTCTTTTCTGTTGCAAAGGCTGGTAGAAAGTGGGGCACTTCTGCTTTTAATATTTTCCATTATGGATGCATGGACTCACTAGACTAGACCTACACACCATCCAGGCCAGTAATTTGTTTCTGACAGAGCCCAGAGGCAGATACCTCAGAGGAAAGTTCAAGGACCTGCAATCAGAAGTAAGGGCACTGCTTTCTCTCTAGTATGAAGATACTAAATCTGTTCATACAGCTTGAGCAGCCTCCTGAAGGTTCATCTTGTGATACCAGAAATAAAGAATAAACCCTTCACAGATTTTTCTGTCTATTGTATTGAGTGATTCTAAAGTACAGCAGAAGCTCTCAAGTCTGATATTTCCTTAAAGCTTCAGTGTAACAAAATGGAATAACTGCTGGGACTGGGAAGCACTGCATGGCACTGGGAGGCAGAGGCAGCAATCCCAAGATCCCAGTCCAAGATCCATAACAATTCACACCTGAACATGCCTAAGCAGGTTTCCTGAAAATCCCTATCTACTGAGAGAGTAAGCAGATACTTCCTGTTTGAAAAGAAGTGTGTCTGTTACAAGGGAGTAATCTAACCTCTCATGTTTAGTGCTGTTTTATGAGGATTGCAGACCTTATGCTTGTCTTAAATCTTGAGTTTCTCCCTGAATTTAGGGGTAGAATTTACAAAGGTCTCAACAAGGAAATCAAAGGAGTTCAAGGAAGGCCAGACATAACCAGAGGATATGTGACATCACCACACCAGTGAGGTGTCTGCCACTCACACTTAAAGCTGAGTCAGGCCATCTCTGCCTGCCTTAAACAATGCATGGAGCCAGAGAACCTGAAATTCCCTTTGTGCAGTCACCTAGGAGTGATCCATACAGAATTATTTAGGGCAGGGGATGTTTTACATCTTGCTTGCAAGTGCCTTATTCTGAGCTCTATCCATCTGGAACCAGAGAGAGATGGGTGTCAACCACAGTATTAAATACAAAATGAGGAGAAAGTAATAACAAGGGACGCGTGGCCACCTTGTGATCGGACACTCTGCATGAGCAGCCCAGGGGCCAGAACGAGGACTCCTCCTGATTGTATGGTGGCACACTGTACATGGCAACTACAGAGAAAGTTTGCCA
>NW_020955616.1:74573-82202 GCF_003031625.1 Empidonax traillii | reverse complement strand
AGAGAGAGATGGGTGTCAACCACAGTATTAAATACAAAATGAGGAGAAAGTAATAACAAGGGACGCGTGGCCACCTTGTGATCGGACACTCTGCATGAGCAGCCCAGGGGCCAGAACGAGGACTCCTCCTGATTGTATGGTGGCACACTGTACATGGCAACTACAGAGAAAGTTTGCCATGTGGAACATAAATTTTGTACATGACCATATTTAATATTTATATTATACTTACATGAAATTTACTATGGAATTAAAATATATGAAGTAATGGTTAAAGTTTCACTCATCTGTACACTAACTATGAAGTCTGCTTTTACTGCGTGATCATATATTTACCTGAATGCATATTCTGTACCTTGTTGATGAATCAAAGCAGTTAGGTATTTTACCTTTCATAGTACTGCTGCTAATGAAACACAGTACCTCTGTATTCAGATTAGCTTGAATGTTCGTCATGGAGCAACACCCGCAGTACCTACACAACTGCGAGTGATTAAATACCATTTGACTCAGTGGGAATGTTGCAATAGAACATGCCTATTTACTGTGTTCATCTGCTTTGCTTCTAATTCAAACTTATGTTTACATTTCAACAGCTTCCTGTATATGAATTTCGGATTTTGGGTCCTTCTATTTTGCAAACTTTTTAATAGTCATCTCTGTTGCAACAGAAGAATGAAAATAAAACAGTACATTTTAGTAATTTCAATAAGTTATTTAGAAGGTAGAAGTCGAGATGGTTTACATTTAATTGTCTTTTTAATTACAGAGTTGCCAATGTATGGGTCATTACCTCCTTCCTTCTTGTTTGTTATTAAATGAAGAGTTCATGGAACCCCTAATTTTTTTCTACCTAAAATGGCTGTCAGATATGAGATGTGGCAAGGATGGGACAAAATGAGGAAGGAAACAAGTTAATGCTGTCTCATGAGAAGAAGACATTTATAATTAGAGAGAGTGTGCACTTCTTTTCAAAGTTATTAATTATAGCTTGGTCTTCCCTATGGGGAAGCAGCAATTTATAGAGTATACATGCAGTTTAGGGAGAAGAAAAATTGTCTTTCATCACAAGGAGGAGGGTCTATGCTTTAGATTGTTGAATCTAATCTAATGAAGTCACTAGTGGTGTATCCCAGGGCTTAATACTGGGGCCAATACTGTTCTCCATATTCATTAACGATCCGGACGCAGGAGCACAGTTCACCTTCATCAGGTTCACAGACAATACAAAACTGGGCAGACTGACTCATGTGCCAGATGGTTATGCCACCATTCAGAGGGACCTCAACAAGGTGGGGAACAGGCCAGAGGGGAATCTCATCAACTTCAACAATGGTAAAGGCAAAGCCTTATACGTGTGGGGGAATAACCCTAGGAACCAGTGCATCCTGGGGACCCACTGGCAGGAAAGTTGCTTTCCTTAAAAAGTCTTTGGAGTGAAAGTTTCCAGGCAATGGATAAGACGATCATGAGCTACCAATGCACCATTCATGACAATAAAAGGACAGCAGTTTCTTCGGTAATGTTAGTAAAAGCATTGCCAGCAAAACGAGGAAGGTGATCCGTTTCCCCTTTAACATTGATAAGCCCACATCTGGAGTACTGTGTCCAGTTCTGGACTACCCAGTACAGAAAAAAGATATGGACTTACTGGACCAAGTCCAGTGCCTGGATGATTAAAGTATTGGAACACGTTTGACTACTTTGGAGGTCAGATGGCTTCTTTAAAACCTGCTGTTCCTGTCATTCAAATCCCATCCTCAAGTTTTACCCTTCCCAGCAGTGCCTGAAAGATGTCAAAGACCACTAACATGAAAAAAATGTTGAGATCAGAAGAAGTTCTTCCATATGGAAAAGGACAAGAATTTGGTAATGATTGGCAAATTACCCATATATATCAAATTAGTTGTTAATAGCCTTTCCCATATGTGTATGTGTAGAAATTTGAACAAGGTATGGTTTGTAGATGAGAGGAAAGCTAATGTAGTATTTCAAGAAACTTAGGACATCCTCTGAAAGGTTGCAGACAATTCCTTCTATGTGCTAGCAAGTCCTTTCAATTGAAATCCTGTGAGAGACTTCTCTTGTATTAAAAACCCTGTAGCTGTTAGGGGAGGAAAATTATTGAAAGGAAATCAGTAATAACAATATGGCTGAATTTACAGAAGGTTAAAATATTGGTTTTGAGGTGTGAACTGTCCTTTTGTTTCAGTAGTTACTAAATTAAGTAGCTGAACTTAAAAAGCTGGTTTCCAGACTGATGTAAATCACCAAATAGCAGACTATGACAATTGAACGGTCTTGGTCTACCCTGAATATTTTTTGTTTTCCACATGCTTTTCTTCAGTTCTTTTGATTGTGAGACCTATAGTGAATTAGATCTTGATGTGTGCTGCTCTGACCAAGGCAACCTAAGGGACTAGTTGGAGAGTATCGACAAGGGCAGGACAAGGAAGGCACAACTGTTACTTTCGGTGGTAATGTGGTACTAGATGAGTTTAAACTGATAAAGAAACCGCACCCTTGCTGTTCACTGCAAAACCTATTGTCAACACCCATTTACTGGATCACTGCACTGTACAGTTAGATAAACGACAGAGATACTCATTCATGACAATCTCTGTGGTGTTTCCTGAACAGGTAGTCCCTGCAGTTATACCTTTGACTGTTTAGGAGACTGACCCTGCAAAACCCCGAGAAAAAACTGTATTGAGAGACTATAACTGCACTAACCCTTATGCATGAACTTCTGAGGGTTACTTGTTTGTGGCATTGTCTTCAAATCACTTGGTTCCCTTGTTTGCAACTGATCAACTCTTTTTCTTTGTTTCATCCTGTGTGTTTGCCTTAATTTGCTCCTTTTGCAGCATAATTCAGATGTTAATCTGTCCCAAACACAATCCATGTGGATCGAATAGCTGACATGCCATTCATTGTTCATTGCATAGTTCTCATGTAACATCACTGCTCATCCTGTCTCTCTTCATTTGATCACAGTTTTTCTAAAGTGTACGGTTTCCAGGCAAAGAATTTTCTGATTTTTATACGAACAACTCTACCACTGCATAAAACTGGTAGGATACGTTAATCTTCATTTACAAGGATACAGTTCTTGAAACCCTTCATGAACACTGCTCTGTAGGATTTGTGTTGTCATTATATTTCACAGATTTCACAGAATATTCTGAGTTGGAAGGATCATTGAGTCCAGCTCTTTGGTGAACAGACCGTTCAGGGATCAAACCCACAACCTTGGTGTTATTAGTGCCATGCTCTAACCAACTGATCTTTGACCTTTGAGATCCTTTCCTGCCTGCTTAATTTCATCTTTGACATCTTTCTCCTTCATTTTTATTTCAAATCCTCTTCGGTTACTGTGCTACCTAATTCCAAGTTTCAGTCTCCTTCTGCTCTGTATCTTTTAAACAGTGGCACTTGCAAGTGACAACTCCACTCTGCCCTTTTCATGGAGTAACTTTTGGTCTGGCTAACAGTGATTTGTGAGTGTGTCATGCTGCTCCCTTATTACCTTTGGAAGGGGGAATTTAAAAGATATGTTTATTCAAATAACTGAATACTGAACAGGGTCCCCAGAGAAACGTTCACAGTACCAAGCCTGCCAGAATTCAAGAAGCATTTGGGCAACGCTCTCAGGCACATGGTGTGGTTCTTGAGGTTGTCTTGTGCAGGGCCAAGAGTTGGACCCCACGATCATGTGGGTCCCTTCAAACTCAGGATATTCTATGATTCTACTGGACTTTTTGGTGTTGAGTATTTTTACTACATAGAATAATAAATAGCACTGTAAGTACTATAGCACAATGCCAAAGGAGAGATCAAAAAAATTAATATATTTACCAATGTGTGTGAAAAAAGTGGTTTAAAAATGTTGCCTATGGAATGAGGTTGAATCTTTCCAAACAAATATTTCAGTGTTACTTGCAAAAATGGCAAATAGTTGTTTGCATATACAGAAGTTTGTACGTACATTATGCTCAGCTAATTCTATTCTTCTATACTAAGAAAGAGATTGAAATGGATATTCCAGACATCTCTTGTTTAAGAAAGTTTGCTCTCTTTTTCCTTCTTATTATTATCCTTAGTTCCAGTAGGATACCCAGAAGGAGAAAATACCCAGTAGGTCTCCAAGGCTCGAAACTAATGCTATGTGCATAAAAGATTCAAAATTATATCCATTGTCCATGCAAAACTTCCAAAAACAACAACAAAAAAAAATCAGCTTCAAAATCATGTGACTTCTGCCAAGGTTCCTGGGAACTTGGAGCCCAGACTTTGTATTTGGGAGTTTCAGACCTTAAAGTGGTGGCCCCAGCAACACTAGCAAGTAACTGTTGTACCATTCTGAGTGGAGAAATTGTTTGATCCAAATGTTGCTTGTCCTCACCACAGCTATTTTTATAGAAAACCACAAGATTTTTACTGGCTGAATGCAATGGCATGTGAATTGAGCTCTTCAAGGAGTGCAAAAAAACAACAGTTCTGGCAGTTTCATTTCCCCACTCACGGCAAAAAAAAAAAAAAAGGGAAAAAAGACAGAGAGTAACCATTGTGACACATAACTGCAACACTGGATTTTGTGGTATCCCTTAAACAGAGAGTCAGAGTGCAGCCCAGGTGTTTGCAACCACAGAAACAGATAATGTTATTTGGAAGGAAGGAGAATGTGCACCAAATCTACTATGTCTCAAACCTGACAGTGTTTCTTTAAAATGTCCTTAAACCTGTTTAACACACCCTTACTTTTCACCACTCCCTGGGAACATGCACCACTTATAGCAACTTGTAAATCAAGAAAAACCAAACCCAGCAATTTATTCTCCAGCGTGCGCTGGCTATTCTCACACACCCAGCTTGGCCATATAATTAAGCTACAACAGAGCTCACTTGCTTGGAGCTTTCTGCTTCAAACTAAAGTGAGCTCAGCACTGTGAGTTTAAATGTTTCAAATATGCTGGAGCAGAATTGTATATTTCAAAATTAAATTAAGAAAATTAGGAAAATATTTAGAATACAAAGACTGTGATTTAGGCACAATGCTGCAAGGTTCTGCTCACAGATTTATAGAAGATGCCAAACCTCATTTATACTACTTTGTCTGCAGCTCAGAGTTCTGAACAGAGTGAATATAGATATCTACTAATAAAGCAGCTAAACCCCCAAATTCAAGTCTTGCTTTTGCTATAGCTAGAGGATTCAAATCCATAAAAATCTGATGTATTCCTTCTAAAAACGTAAGGAATATTTCTTTTGTTCCTGTGAGTGAAAGGGACAGAACTTAGAGGAAAGCACAATGATTTTTTGGGGTTTATTTTTGTCCTCTCATCTTGCAATGTCTTTATGGTTCAGACTCCTACATGGCCAGATTATAGTTTCCCTGTCACACTTTTTGTGTAAGTGGCTACAGTGCAGCAGGGAAGCTGATTTTATAGATGCAGTACTGTCGAGGCTGCAGAATGAGCCTTACAGTTTGAATTTTGGCCAGTCAGAGAGAAAGAAAAAAATCTGCAGCCTTGTTTCCTTCTCCTTCTAATTTAGCAAGAACCTCTTTCTACAAGAGAAAAAAATTTATTTGAAATCCTGCTATTACATGGAATTCATCTGACATTGTTTAACAACGATGCAGATGCCTACATCTGATTTGTCATTTTTAGGCTCCCTTTCTAAACAGGGGAGAGAAATAATAACTTCTACAGCTCAATCCTCTGACCTACTTAAGTCATCTGCATTAGTGTGAGATTACATTAGAGGTGTCTTGAGTGACAAATTTAGAGGTAGGAGCCTAGCTTTTGATGTAGCCTAGCTTTTTGGCTAAATAGGGCCTGGATGGAAAGTCTTACCCAGTTCTGAGGAAACAAACGTTTGAAAATAGCTGTCACCAGTTTGGCTTCTCCTTTATTGAGTAGAGTTCAAATTATTTGCTTAAAAATTAACTGACATTTAGCTCTCTCAGGCTAATAGTCTTCATGAGGATCCAGAGCAGCCTGAGATTATTGGGTTCTTCACGTTATGCTCTTAAAGCACTGTGGCAAGATCTGGAGCCTGAGGAACTTACCTGGGCCTCTGTGATTAAATCCAGATAATTATAATCATTCTGTTCTGACTCTCTCCCTTATAATCTAACCCAAATTATTTAGAAATCATCCCATTTCAAATTGCAGTCTTGTTTCATTTCACTTAACAACAGCAACAAAAACAAATGAAAAAACCCACCGCTCGATTCTTTGAGTACTGAACATTAAAACTCACGTAAAAGATTTTTTTCTGCCAACATTCTTTTCAAAGTACTCACAATTTGGAAAAGAATTTTTAGAAGAATATAACTTACTGAAAATAAAAGGAAAGGACAAGTTGATATTTAAAGTGCACAAGAGATCATAAGACTCTATTGGCCGGTTTATGTCAAAGGACATCTTACCTTTAGCAAAGACGAGAAGAGAGCTCAGCTGCTTCTTCAGTTTCTCAGCTCGTAAAGCCCTGCTTGCAGATGTGTTAATTTTGGAAATATATTCCCCTTTCTTTCTCATAGTTTGTGATTGAATTCTGTACCTCAAATTTAGTTCTTGGAAGATGCTTGGAAATGCTATTAAACCTTCTACTTCTGTGGGTAAGGGAGAACAAAAAGACATCTGAATTCTCCAGAGAAGCTGTGAGGGGAATGTGGAGGGAGGATGACACTTCTGTGATACCATTTTCAACTTTACTCCTGCAGATTACCTACATTTCAACACATGCCATAAATCTGCCTTGCTGGTTTTTTTCTGTTATTTGAACAGGTGAGCAATTTTATTGGATTGCAAAGGTTTTTATGATTAAGGAAAGGGTCTTAAACATGTGATAACAAAGTTCTCTCCATATTTACATAGATACATACTTTCCACTTTTGTCACATAATTAGAGAAGAAATTCACTCTCAAGAAATTAAAATGACAATGCTGAATGACTCTCAGCTGAGGGGCTGAATGGCAACTCCATCACTAAGGAGTGATGGAGTTTTTTTTGCTTATTTTAATATCTGAAGCACCAACATTCCACACCAAAAAATGGTATAACATTGATTGTACTGCTAATTGTTTACTTTATCATCAAAGAATTAGGAAATAATTTTAATGAAATTTTAGTTATGCGCCTTATACGAATTTTGACGGCAAAACAAAGCAATGGCAGTCCTTGGTCAGCCCAGAGGTCTCCTTAGCCCAGTATTCTGTCTCCAACAGTTGCCAAAAGCAAATGCTCAGGAAAGAGTGGAAGCATCCAAATTGCATTCCCTAAGTGCCCTTACAGTCTCTATCAATTTGTTTGTCAGGGTCTTTCTTAGCCCAGTGCAGTTTCTGTTTACTTAGTGAGCATCAGTGCGTTTCTCTTCCACAAGCTTGTCTTGTGTCTCATTGAACCGTTTTATGTACAGGCATACACACATGCATATATAAGTATTTATGTACATACGTGCACATACACACACGAGCACAAGTACAGGTACACACATACATAAAAAAACTGTTGCATTTTGTAAACTAATGGAAACACATCTTCCTGCAGCAAGGACAGCTTACATATATACTGTAGGAAGAAACAGATCTTTTTCTTTTTTAGTTTTTCTTTTTTTCTCTT
>NW_020955616.1:72192-73435 GCF_003031625.1 Empidonax traillii | reverse complement strand
ACGTATTTATAATTCCCGTGACCAATTAATTGCCATAAGAAAATTTCAGATATGGAGCAAGAAAAAAATTCTTTCCCTTTAACTTCACCTCCTCTAACATCTTTTAAAAACATCTTTTCCTGAGATCAGCACAGCTGGTTCTTTCCCAGAGCTGTGTCAGTGGGTATTGTTAGGTGATAGAGATGTTACAAAGTCTTTCTTATTTTTTAATGAGAAAAGCACATCTAATCATAATTCTCACACTCCCTCTACTGTTGGTCTGATTTTAATTTCTTTACCCTCCCATATGAATGTTCTTTGTTAATTCAGATGATGGTAACAAATTAACAAATAAGCTATTTATCAATAACATAAGCTACAAAACTGGTTACAGCCATTCATCTGGTACCACAAAGACGTCACTTGACTTAGCCAGGTTTTCAGCACAATTTTCCTAAATAACTGATTTTATCAGTAGATCTATGTTCTTTAGCTAAGACATTAATGGCAGTGGTGCAAGATCAAGATACTCAAGTTTAGCATGCTATGGATCAGACTTTCAGAGACTTCTGCAAGATATTTCACTTATTTGCAGAGTAAAGAGCTATTCAAATTGTGGGAAAATCAGGCCCACTAACATCGTAGACTGTGTATCTCAATGAAATGTGTTGACGTCTGCTATAAACAGAAGATACTGCTCAAGCATTTTCTGTGGCAACTAGAAACTGTCAAAAGGTTTAGACATTTTGCATACTATTTATAGCCTTTTTTTTCTTCCTTCTTTAGTTTATGAACTCTGCCACACCTTTTGGGAGAACAATGAGCAGCAAATACATCTGCATTGTGACTAAGGTTTTCTTAGCATTTAAAAAATGCATATGAGAAAGCTCTGACAGTGTTCCTTCCTGTATTCATAAAGGTGTGGTTAGAAAAGATTGCATGCCTTACTTTAACCTGCTGAAAGGTCTTCCCCAGGAGCAGCAACCTGAAACAGCAATAGAAAATGTAGGAAATGTGATGAAATGTAGGAAAAGTGATAAAATGCTGACAAATTACAACATAAAAAGAAAAAAGGGAATTCCATATGTAAAATCTCAATACTTATTTAGAGAGTGGTGAGATCAATATATGTATGCCATAGTAAAAGACCTGTAGTATTATTCTCTCTACAGTGAATATTTAAACTTTCGTGAGGTAGAAAAACTGTGGTCCCTCAAACAAAAAATAGTAACTAAGTGATAAGGTAGACTGCTGGTAAAAATGG
>NW_020955616.1:0-72171 GCF_003031625.1 Empidonax traillii | reverse complement strand
TGTAAAATCTCAATACTTATTTAGAGAGTGGTGAGATCAATATATGTATGCCATAGTAAAAGACCTGTAGTATTATTCTCTCTACAGTGAATATTTAAACTTTCGTGAGGTAGAAAAACTGTGGTCCCTCAAACAAAAAATAGTAACTAAGTGATAAGGTAGACTGCTGGTAAAAATGGGCTGCTATCAAAAGGAGGAATGATTTGAACTCGGATTTAGTCATAGGCAAAGTGATTTTTCCAAGTAGTGAGTTCTTGCTTTCTTGTCCTGTTCTTTTAAAGAGTTAAGCATGTGTAAGGAGTTAAAGAGCATGGCTGTCTGTCTGAAACACTGTCAAGGAAGGAACTTACCAGAAGATAAGCCACCATGGTGAGAACTTGAGAGGAACACAGAAGGGAGGAATTTGTGATGAGAAAGCCCTAATTCCAGGCCTGGCAGAGGCCAGGTCTGGTCAGCACATCCTGATTAATGCATTTAGACAAGGAATCCCACCATGGCAAACTATGTGGAAAGTCACTGGTCAAACAAAGATCACCCCAAGTTATGGGATACACATCATCTGTGATCACCAATGACCATGGAAGCCCCCCTGAATACATGTCTGTGGATACCCAGAACCTGGACTTATATAAAGGTGATACTGTTCTCTGGGTGTTAGGAAGATAAATTACTTGTCTATAGAACTTGATGAAGTTTAGGGCTTGACATGCTTCAGTGATCTCAGACCTAGGGAGAAAGAGGTTAAAAAAAGCTTGGGAAGAAGGATGTACCACTGATAGTGGACACAAAGAATGCAGAATATACAGATCACAAGGACATTTGGCAGAACTTCCAAGATAAGAAAGAAACTAATAAACCAACTCAGCAACTGTGCTGAATCAGCTCAAGTGGGTAAAAGGCCATTTTGGCAGGGTAAGATTGCAAACACAGACTCATGGCCCTCTGACCCAAGAAACCCACTAAATCCAAAGAAGAGAAAGACTGAGCATGCAGACTGATTAGCATCAGAGGTGAGGGAATCGTTTAACCAATAGAAGATGGAATACTAGTTATTAAGAGAACTATGTAACTTGTACCCAATGAGCATTAATTGCCTTGTTTACTAAGATGTATAAACAGTGAAAAGTTTTAAACAACCCTGAGACTCCCATCACCAAGAAGAAGGATCAACAAAACACCATTGGGTCCTGGGTGGTGACTATATTCTGCTTGATCTTTCTCCCTCTCTCCCTCCCTTTCTCCCTGCCTCTCTCTCTCTCTCTCTCTCTCTCTCTCTCCTCCCCCTCCCCCCTTTTCTACTTCTTTCTCTCTCTCTACCTCACATTCATTGTTAAATAAAACCTGTAATACTGACCTGGGCATATGGTCTCGTTTGTGGAGAGATAAGAGGCAAAGGCATCTCTCACTAATAGGATTATAACAGCATGTTTGGAGATGAGCCTTGCACGTGGATTAGGCTGAAGAATTCTAATTTTTGAGCATGAAGGAAAGAACAAAGTTGTTACAAAGGACCCCAGGCACTCGGCTCTGCCAATAGTTGCCCTTTGCAAGGCATCCCAGGACGTTGCTTATCTACCTTTAAAACTTGCATCTTAGTATGTTCTACCATGCCCTTGGAGAAAGGGGCTTTCCACCTCACATCAGATCATTAGTATATTTTACCTTGAGATATCTATCTAGAAGCAAGAAAACCAGAATCCTCAGCGGAAAGTTACAGAAATCCCATGAAGTCTAATGATAGAATAACTTGCCCATGGGAAAAAATCATACTCCTTATTTCTCCCTCTCCTCTGTCTTGCTGTCATGAATGCTACTGGGATTCATACAGCCATTTCTAATCTGGTTCTGAGTCACACATACCTCTTGGTAAGGGTGTACCCATAGGCAATACGTTCCCTTGGTTAATTATTTTGACCAGGGTGAAAAGTACCTCTGTACAAAGAGGTATCACAGGTCCCAAGCATGAGCTTATTTTATGTTGGGCTGGACTGGGAATTTAGGGAGGAGCAGACCTTGTGTTAGTCACCTTCAAGAGGAAGATGTCACCCTAGGCAAGAGCATCATTTTTCTATTTGCTGCTCTGGGTTCTTTTTTTCTAGAAGTGACCCTTCCCATTTTGACTTCACCTGTTAGAACTGCTGCCTACACATACAGGAAATCTTAGAGAAATCCTGAGCAAGAAAAATGTGCAGGTGGCGCAGATACCCAACCCACCTCCCAGATAAAGGTTACATTAACTAGCTGTGTCTGCCTGCTAAATGCTGCCTGGCAGCTGGCCATCATCCACTACTGACACCTATCCGTATGTTTCACAGTGTTCACTTTTAGTCATCTTTTGACATGAGTTATATCAAAATTGAAAAATCAGGTCCGGTGAATACAACCATACTAGTCAAATAATTAAGAGTAGGATCTCTGGGCTTGAGAAATATCCTCTGTTTGTCCATACCATTATCATGCACACTCCTTGACACAGTTTTGTTCCAGCCAATTGGCTATCTCTGAGAAAAGGCTGGAGCACAGATCTCTCTAGTACAAGTTTTGGACTGTTTTCAAAATTAGTGTGGATGAGGCCACACAGTTCCTTTTGGAAAGCAAATTTAGTGATACAGGTACGGAACATGCTGTGCCACTTGTCCTCAGGCCAAAGACTGGGCCTTGGTAAGTTTAATTTAATACGATAAATGTAGCTGCTTTATCTATATCTTGAAAAGAAAAAATTGAACAGTACTTGCTAGGCTGTCTTCAAATGTTTTGGACACACCAGTTACAATAATAGAATCTTATTAAAACATGGTAGTTAACCAATCCTACTTGGAAAGTCTGAAGTATTAAAGGACTTCTCTTCTGCAGGACTGAGTGTATGAAAAAAATGTATTCAGTAAGTATTCCTCTCTTTTTGGGAGGAGTCACAGAATCCTATTTGTCCAAAAAGTTGCCTTCTGAGTCACTGCTCATTCCCAGCTCTCTGCTGTGAATCTACATAAAAACTCAATAGAGTTAGGCTCCATGATGTTATTTTCATTATGCCATCTTTTAAACCTTAGTAAGGATATGGAGGTAGCACAGTATTTTGTAATACATTTTATACTGAAAAATGGAAACTCAACAAAAAATGACAAGAAAGTCATGTAAAGAAGAAAAATGTATTTTACTATCAGTCAAGGGACGCAGCCTGTAGAAAACTTTATAAGCAAAAGTTAAGAACACTGTACACAACTGCCTTGTCCAGATACCTATGAGAATTGAGAAATGGGATAATGTATTGCCACTGTAGGGTGCTATAAGCATTTGACTTTAATTATACTGAATAAGCAATTCAAATCTAAATTATGGCATTTCTGAACTCCTCAGGTTCAGTTTTCTGCCAGTGCTACTCTATTTTAAAATAAGACAACATCCCCCTCTGGCAGCTTCTTAGCAGGCCTTGCAAGAATTCAATGGATAACCAATAAGCCCCCACTGTTGATGAGGTATTTAAAATGAGCGTGCTCGAAATGTCCTCCAAAATGTGCTAGAAATCTAAGCAGCAAGAGATAGTGGCTTTTGATTACTAATATGTCCCTATTGCTTGTTAATTATAACTTATGAAGAGGTTTTAATGGAGGAAGGAATTCTAAGACATTTCTTGCTTTCTCTTATAAATCATATCAGGCCATGCACTCTGCTAAATCAAACTATTAGAATTATTTTGATGGAGTTATATCCTGTTAAGCCTAAGATATGGCCATTTATGTTTGTATCTATTTTTCAGAGAACTCCCTCTTTTTTCCTTACAGAATGGCAAACAAAAGCAGAGTATTTACCTAACTCCCAGCAAGTAGGTTACTGATAGGTAGATGTGAAACAAGTTAGTTGTCAGCTCCAAAGCACCTTACTAGTTGAACTAAAAAAGACCCAAAATCCTTCAAATCTGATAAATCAGTAGTAGAACACAGCCCAGTGTAATGACTAGGTAAATTGCATACTTGATTAAGAGTCATTGGTTGTCAGTATAGAGGCATATATATGTTTATACATATATACATGTATATATATATATGTGCTACTATTCTTGCACTGCTCTTTGGAAAAATATGTGTCTGTTTGTGCTTCAACTTGGCTACTTTCTTGAGAGTGAGAAAGGCAATAAAGGTGACACAATTAAAGTTCTGAAATAGCCTGAGAAATTAAAGTTCACTGTATCTATATTTCTGTCCTTCCTTCAACTAAATACAGACCTTAAAATACACAATTGAAAGAAAACTGAAACCTGACTGCAGAACAGTTCATACAGTCTGGGCTGGATTTATGGTTGATCTCATTTGTTATACTGAGATCTAGATGACATGTTTGAGATCCTCTCAATTTCTGAAACCTCAGTTTCTTCAGAGTATGGGAAGTTTATTAATGGAAAATAGTTGCAGGTCATTTTTACTGTATGTTATTCTGAACTGTTCAATTTCTGATACATGGCACTGCATCATGTATTCTTTATTAACCAGGAACAATACTTGTATGTGGTTACCATACAGAAAATGAGACAGAATGTTTAGCAGTAAGTTAGATTTCCTTTAGTCTGAAAAAAATACTTGGTTTTTTTTTCATCTTTGAAATACTAAGTAATCAGCACAGCTAACATCAAAAATTCACCATGCATTGAATATACTGGTTGTTGCAGATCAGCCGGTAAACAACATCTGGCCCACTTGATTCTTACGCTAAGGTCGGTACCATTGTTGGAATTTCTTATACTGTATGCATTTTCCTGCAGACTGCCTATTCCATCACAGCAGATGCCAAAGAGTTAGTAAGGACTGGCTTAGAATAACCTTTGGGCTTATTTTGTGTAGCAGAACTGGCTTGCTCTGTCCCATAATTTCTTCTCTGTGTTCAAAGGCCATAAATAAAGGAAAATATCAATTTAATTTCTCCAGACTGTATTGTTTGCATCTCTATATGTGTTTCTCAAACATTTTGGCTAAAGAAGTCAGTGCTGTGGGACAGGTTAAGTTTATCTCTGATTTACAAGCAGAACTTGTCTGGTTGAATGTAAAATGATAACAAATTCATATAATGTAGCACTCAGATTGTGAAAGAAAAATGTTTCAAAACAAAAAGATATTGCTAGTCTCAGGCATTGTTATTATAAATCAAAGCTAGACATACATTTCAAATTAAAGGGTATCTATTTTAAAAGTTAATTCCCATTTAATGATAAATCTGCATTTCTTACAAGGAAAGACATCTCTTTCATTTGGGAGGCAACTATAAGGTCCCAATAAGTCTCTAAAGAGACATATTCATAAAAGTTTCATAATGATTGCAAAAAGGTAAACATTCCAGGACTGCTATAAGTATTTTTAACTTCAAGAAATGCCAAAGCTGAGATGTACAAAGTTCAGAAATGTTTACTTGCTTGTATTCATTAATTCTGATACTTGTGGTAGTTAGTAGTTTCTACTTGGTATTTTCTTGTCTGCTGCTCTGTTTCATCAACTATATTTCATCAGATATAACTAATGTTTAGACAATAACTTCACACTACTAAGTACCAAGCCTACAAAGAGGTAAGCATCAACAAAAATGACTATTACTAAATTAATCCATGACAGAGTTTGTTTGTGTTCAAAGAAATTCTTAACTTTCACACAGATAATAGGACTGAAGGTTGTCCAGCATCTTGCTGAATGATCTCTCACATATTTCATTGCAAAAGTTCCCCAAATATAAAAGAAGCATGGGCTCATATAAGCTACATTAAAACCAGCCTCTGCATCTTAAACAGAAGCATGGAGTTGTATACAGTATTTCTGTAAGAAAATTACTGATTCTATACTACTGTATTTACTAATAGTAAGGCAGTTCTTAGCCTACAAAACTTATCTGCAGCCATTTTAAAGAGAGAAAAAAAATAAGCAAAGGCTTATTTTTATTTTTCTGTTTCTTGCTGACTGTACTGAAGGAGAATGCAAATGTACACAGATAAGAGAGTCTTGCAACAAGATCTCCCGTGGGAGGGGTTTCCCCCCAGATCTTTTGCCTCTGCCCACATACTCAAACAGTGCAAATGCTTTATGCAGATCAGATTCCAGTGTATGTTCCCCATATAACACTTCTCCAGAATTTTTCTGTGGTGAAATACAGTGTTCCTTCATGTTCACCTTTGTACCTACCTGAAACCTGGTAGCTGAGAGGCAGCCCTACAGCTCTGCAACATATATGTGGAAAATCAAAATGACTGTAGAATATTTTTCCAAATGGTAATTGCTTGGTTTTCTGTTTCAAGGTCTGTGAAAGCAGTTCATTTTATGAAACCCAGCCCTACTGCACTTGAAAAGCACAGCAAGCATAGAAGCGTAACAACTCACCCGTACTTTTAATTGATCTGGTATTTCTACGAGGTGCCACCCTTTTCCACACCTCCTACCTCCTCTTTAAGTGACTCAGCCTCTGAAGGAGAAATCTCTTGAGTTTTCAGGCAGCTGGATGGGGAACGACAATTCAGCTCTCTGTCTGCTTTGACTGTGCCTCACTTCCAGCTCTCTCCAGGTTGGCTAACCACACTGAGCCACGCTAGGACACTAACATCTACCATACCTAGGTAAGGATGTTTACTCTTCTGGCTTTATATAGCATGTATGGAAAGTCCTACATTTTCAGATGTTCTGTGATTTCTTAGTGTCCAGTTCAGGATCCCACTTCAGAGAATCTGATTTTCAAGCTGTGTGGAAAACTTGTCTATGAAAATCCAGGGTCTAGAAGTTTTACAGTTTAGGTGTTCAGATTCCCCGGATCTTTCTGACTTCTCCTGGCTTTATGATCTCAATTACTTCATTATTTACGTTATATTGTTAATTGTATTTTATTCTAGTGCTAATTCTCTGATGAAAAACTCACTGTTCAGACTACTTTTCATGACTAGCTGTTTAAATGTCAGTTTTGCTCTTTGGTTAATTTTATTGTTTGTTTATTCTTTCTTTGTAATTTTTATCTAAAATAAAGAGTATTTACTCTTTTCTCCTTCATTTGAATTTGCTTCAAGTTCATTATTTTGCAAAAATGGTTTGCTTTCATTTTCACCTTTGCAAAAGGAATAGCAAAAATACCCATTCTGTTTTGATACAAAGACTTATCTATACAATTAGCTGAACCCATGTATAGACAGGATGTGTTCTTCACCAAAAATCTAGGAAAATGAATTACATAGTTGAATAAATAAAATGATTACCCCCTCTTTTATACTCTATTAAAAAAAACAAACCCAAACCACTACATTTAAAACTGATCATGCATTTCTAATTTGAAAATACATACAAATTTGTGTTCTGACTTTGCAGCTGATTTTACATTAATGACAGTTCCAAAGCTGCTTTCAAAACAGAATCTCCTCCACCCACATCTTGAAAAACCAGTTTTGAGAGCTCTTTCAGCTACAAAGATGAATGATTTCTGTCATATGTTCACGTGTTCTCTAGTCCTACCTTGCCATTTACAACCTTGCTTGTTTTTTTTTTACACACATACGTGTTTTTATTTTATGTGAGAGTTGTTATTAATTCTGTGGCCAAAACTGCAGAGTAAAATATTCATTTAAGCACAGTGTCTTAATTCCAGAAGTTCACAAATATGTTATATGGCTATTGTTCTGATATATAACTCCCCCCCAAAAAATCAATCTAGGAATGCATTTTTGTTATTCTTTGATGTCTGTAAAATAAATTTACTTATTTTTTAAATGTAATTTCAGCAAAAAGACAAAAAGACTAACTAATCGCCAAACAAATAGAATCACCAGTGACAATTTTGTAGGGAAGAAAGTAGAGGATCAGTTATACATATAGACCTGCACCTAACAGAGTAGACCTTTAAGGCTATTTGAAGATATCATATTCTCATCTGAAATAACAAGTTTGGATGTATGAAGGATGGTACAGCATTGAATGGCTCTGGCTGCGATGGTGATTTGCAAAACAACATTTATCTGGAATTAAGGAACACAAATTCTTACTTGAGTTTACGTATAGGTAGCCAGATCTGACAGCCCAGTCACAGCACTTTTGATATCTGAGAGGGGCAATGATGGATGTAGAGAACAGCAAAAATTGGTATTGACTTCCAAAGCAGAAAGATTTTACCTTACGTACTTATGGATCCCTATCTAGAAGAACAACTGTAACAATGTGTCTCCCCAGTGTCTTAGTTTTAAGGCTTGGAGATCTTCATCCTATATCAAGTCAGAATTACTTTAATCAGTTTCCTGCTCACACTTTCTGTATTCAAGAGAAAATAATGACGTTTGCTGACATGGAAGTTGTTAAGGGAAAGCAAGGAAATACTGTTTTGTGGTTCATAACTGTGATAAAGACCAAATGTGCTTTTCTTTAAAATGTCACGTTCTCCACATTCATCTCATATAAATGTAAGAGAAGCCATGTATATAGAATTAACATTAAGGGTTACAATGGAAAACAAAGCAAATGGAAAAGCAGAGCTGAAGTAAGTCTTCATTTGTAATAGAATAAGTCTAAAATTTTGAGCTCCACTTACAAGATATTGAAAGTTGAGCTCATTTCAGAACAGAATATTTCTTCAAGAAGATGAAATTTTGGTGGCAAATTTCATATTTGGGATAAACAAAGAAAAAATATAAATGTCTATTTTCTTTTCTGTATGGTAAATATTAGATGCTTTTGAAAAGCTGGAACTGGAAGGACATGTAGCAAACAGTAGTCAGCAAGCCGTGGTCATGTAGAGCCATCTATAAGGAACCTGTTAGTTCCAGCTGGTGTTTCATGTGGATGTACCAAACTCAGCTGCTTCTCTACAATCCAGACTGCTTTAGCAATGCAGCGTGAGAAGTTGGATGACAGGAAGATTCTGAAACATTTTTATTTTAAACTGGTTGTTCAGTTACAAAGTTAATTAATAATATTGGGAAGTTTGACATTTTAGGCATTTGCATTTGGCAAAGCTTCATATGAAAACCTCAGTATAAAAACAAATGTTTTGACTTTTAAGAGAAGAAGGTGTCCCTCTCACACCCCTCCTTCAACATTTACTATGTCAAATTACTTATTATACAGTATATATGCAGTGCTTCTTGCCTCTAAGCTCTGAAAATAAATATTGTTTATTAAAAGAAAAATGCATATAAACAGAATATTTATGAATAAGATCTTAATTACTGTCATAGCTAGAAGCCAAACAACAAAGACTAGTTTGTTGCAACTAGTTCAGTCTGATGTGGAAAACATGAATCTTATAGGAAATGCTTGTATTATTCTCATGTATTTTTTTAAATACAGCTCTGCATATATGTGAAGCCTCACCACATAGAAAGCTACAGCCAAGAGCAGAAGAAGGGAGGCAAAAGGGATCTGTGATGGAAAAATGGGTGTGTTCAGACCATTTGAAAACTAGAAGATCTAGCTTTCAGAATTTAAGGCAGGCCTGAGTTACTCTGCTGATCAGTCACTGCAGGAGGTGGAAAGGAGATGTAGAAGTGTGAATACCAATTATTGTGATAAAAATAGGATTAGAGACCTGCGCTGCTTTTGGAATAACTTCTTTCCAGGTTGCAGGGGCATTTGACTTTCCCTGAAGTTACATCTGAAGTTTTTTCTGAATTTCTTTGGGATTATATTTGGGTTTCTCCAAAAATGGGGAGGGTCTGAATCCAGGACTGGCATGTCTTAAAACCATTTGGGAACTGCTCACTGGACTGGCTGGGGCAGTTTTAATTTTCTTTTCAAGTTTCCTGACGCTGTTTTTAAATTCAAATTACACTGGAGCTGCATTCCTGTTTGTTTTTGTTTTGCATTCCAGCTGAGTTGTTTTGCTTCAGTGGTTGAGATCCTATTAAGGATGTCTGAACTAAACTTACTACTATAGTATACTATAGAAATCTATAACTCCTCTTTCTCACAAAGTTAAAAATTTTTTTTAAAATCTCCCTATGGGCTGAAGATAAGATGTTCACTGACCTGTGTGAACAATGTGACAGTTTCACATCTTCATTAGCTGGAATTTTTAAACTAATGGGATCTTCATAATCTTTTGTCCATTCCCCTTTCCAAACACACAGATACACACACAGTTCAAAATAGTGAAGACCAAGAAAAAAATGCTTTGATGAGCTGTATCCTGCCTATTTATGCAAGATTCTTTTAATTTCTAAGATTCTAAAATTTAAATCTTACTCTGATGATTCTTGATTGTCTGTGCTACAGACTGAAGTAGCTTTTAATTTGCATTTTAAATTTTAGTGGGTCAATCTTTGATATATAACTTGAAAGTTCAGAAGCAAGAAGCAAGCTTTGTGACAATATGGCATTATTCTGTAGGACTAAAATGCTTGGATTTAAAATTTCAGAATACGTAGCACATTTTCAGTCCTGACTGTAAAAGGGAATGTGCCTGGTTTTTGTAATCATTTATGCATACTACTTTTGTGTTGGGAGACGAGGTAGCAGTTTATTCTGGATGCTGTACACATGCACAACAGAAATATTGTTTTGCCCTTAAACCGTTAAAAAATTAATATAGGACATGAGAAAAAACCACAATTTTAATTAAATTAAGGAGGACAAAAAAACCACACTTGCTGGACTTTCTTTTGTCTTGCATGGATACAACTAGGAGCTGCAAACCCACTTTATAGTTGCTTTTCATGGTCTCAGTGTCATTAATACATCTGTAGTAACCTGTAGATTTTAAAGACAAGCCTCAAAACGTATGGATTTTTGACTTTGGCCATAATTTTTATTTCAAGACAAATGCTTCAGGGTTTTTGTTTATTTCTAACAAAAGTGTATGATACTTCCTTGTCAGTTCTGTGAGAAATTTCTGTTTCTATTAGAAATACATAGGAAGAAGGGCTATAGTCTAACATGAAGTCTACATAAGAGTTTCCTGTTATTTTTAGTATGAAATATTTAAATTTCAAAATGTATATTTTAAACAAGATCTTCCAAGTCTTTAAATGATCACATTTGTCTTAATTTTTATAAAAGAAGTCTCCTTTTTCAAAGTTTTATGATTTATTTCCCTTAGCAAATGGCTTTAAATGTACTTATTAGAAAATAAATGCAAATTCCTTCTATAAAAACTACTACTTCCTCCTGAGGGGAAGAAGTGCTTGTTCTCACTGCTTGTAAAATATAGTGAAATATCAAACTGCCTATTATCTCAGGACTGACTGACTGCATCAGATGCACAGCTGTTGCTAAGCTGAAAACATAAATAAATCAGAAAGATCTCTGCCATCTTGGGACAGTTTAGGGAAATTTATAGTGAAAATGGCCACTATCTAAAACTTATTGTTAGATAACCTACCTGAACAGTTTCTATGAAATTCAGTGCATATATGTTTTAAACCTTCTTATGTAAGTATTTTTAAAAGATATTTTATAACCAATTGCAAAATAAATACAGCTCACCACAGCCCAGAGCAAATTTTTTTTTGTGTGGGAACCAGATCCAGCAGTCACATGTTTTCTACACATACGGTGCCAATGCCTGTTTGATATCAACAACTAAGCTTAAAAAAAACAAGAGTGTAGGTCGGAGCTTTCCAATCAACATGCCAGAATTTTAAACTCCTATAAATATCTGGGATTTCACAACTGGATAAGATACATGTGAACTTTTATACTCCAGTATTATTTGCTTTTGCCAGAATCCAAAATCTTCTACCCCTCCCATCAGTAAAGAAAGAGCCACAGGTTCCAGTCTCAATCTACTCTATCTTAGGTGTGGGAGCAATACACTTTACATCTACAATAAGAAAAATACAATAGCTGTGTCACCCAGAGAAACGGGAATGTTTCTGATTTTTAAGGGCTGCTGCTGTCACAAAAACTGTCTTCTTGTTTTTCTGTAAATCTTAGCAGTCTGACAGTGGTCAGCAGTCTTAGCAGTCTGTCAGCACTGGGGTTTTTTAACTTAAAGGCGAATTTTTTATTATTGAAATGTCATTATGTTCTGCTTGACGCTTTCTCTAGGTATTCACAATCCAGTTTCAAAGCAAAACATGAAATCTTACAAGTGGCTCAACTCCCAAATAATTGTTTGTTTGCTTGTTTGCTTCTGAATTGGCAGTTTTGGAGGCTCATTTTGTAAGCTGATTTGAGATAAGGGAAGAAGTCAGTGAATGGAAAACTATTGCATGGCAGCAGAGCTGTCTCTGTCCTGGCCGCTTGTGTTACTGCTGACCACTGTAGCTCTAAGACCCATCAGCAGTGCTGGGTGAGCCCACTTGTGCTCCAGGTGCCACTCTGAGCCACTGACTGATACTGTCTTCCTAGTAAGCTTATCACCTTCCCCTTCTTCATTACTCAGAGTGGCCCTCTGAAAGCTCTCACCACACCATGTGTTCTCTCAGGGAAGACACTCCCAACAAGGGAAAGGAAGGAGAGGTGGTGTGAAAGGCAGAGGCACAGGGCATGAGTACATGCAGTGACTACCAGGCAGGGAAAAGCCACCACTGTGCCCCAGGAAGAAGAGGAGAGCTGCAGCCAGCACTAAGCCATTCCACCCTGTCAGACTAAACTTGTGCAAGGAGATGGTCGAAGTGGAAAACAAACTTGAGCTGCTTTTGGGGTTAATTCCTAATCTCTTCCTTTTTTTTTTGTCATGTTTTCTTTCAGATTCCTAGAGAAGGACAACATACCACGGAACAAATGTCAGCTTTTGGTATACGAAAACAGTCTCCAAATCAAAGCGGTAATACCAAGTCTTCTCCATTTTCTGCTCCCAGGGCACTTGGAGGCTGAGGTGTGGCCTCCCTCCTGTCTAAGCACCGCCGTGCCCATCCCACAGCTCCCTCACTGGGCACATCGCCTCGCTTTGCCAGTGACAGGATGGTTATTGGTCACAGTATGACCCAGACTATTCGTGTTGTGCCCAAACTGTCGCCGGCAGGGATTCAGGCCAGAACATCCCACTGGGCAGCGTTGTGTGGTGGAATAAAGGGGCTAGGAGGTGTGGTGGAATAAAGGGGCCAGGAGGTGTGGTGCAAGGTGGTGGTTCCCCCTGCTGAGGGATGTGGTTGTTGTGGAAAGCCCGCAGGAGCATAGCAGCTGTGGGCAGATTCATTGGTCTCACCACTGTCTCTTTGACTCACTCTGGGAAAAAGAAGAGAAACTGATTAAAATTAGAATGGAGGAAGGGGAGAGAAAAGCTATTTAATCACTTTCTGATGGGATTGTTTGTTCCTCTGGAGGAAGAAAACTTGAGGAGGGATGGAATTTGCTTTCTATGCAGAGAAATGACTAGAGGCAAACTGTGAGCATGATGATATTTTCCATTTGCCTGAAACCAAAAAATATTTCTAAAGACCAAAAGTTTTTGAAATGCATGCAGACCTGGCTTGGGTGGGATAGGCCAGGCCTAAGTACACCAAAATTAGAGCAGCCATGGCAAGGAGCTGCTTGGCTCTGCTGTGTTGAGGACATAAATTTTTACTGCCGGATTAAGACGGGGATAAGCTG
Source organism: Empidonax traillii (assembly GCF_003031625.1). Classification (NCBI taxonomy): domain Eukaryota; kingdom Metazoa; phylum Chordata; class Aves; order Passeriformes; family Tyrannidae; genus Empidonax; species Empidonax traillii. The sequence continues at coordinate 58,699 of NW_020955616.1, read as the reverse complement.
CATCTGCCTGCACTCATGTGACCTGAACTGTTGTATCAGATCTATGTTTGATTTTTTAGTTGAAGGTTGGGAGAAAATTCATTAGACCAGAAATCAGTACTCTTCAGCAAAGCCAGGGCCTCAGGCAGCAACAAAATATTTGTGATATTTCTTGACAAGAAAACAGTGTCCTTGGCTCCTGCCTTTATAGGAGGTTTCCCAAAGTCTTTGCACCAAGCAGTTTAAAAAGCCATGATTTCTGTGAAATACAAATGATTTTTGCGTAGGTGATAACAGTTTTCTTAAATTGCTATTGGAAAAAATCCAATATATCACATGTGTGGTTAGTTTTAATAGTTGGATATATACTGAGTACTTCTTGATTATATAGAAATGTTTATGTGGTGTTCATGTCACTGAAGTTTTTCTTCAGGATTCAGAGGAGGTTTTGGCTGACAGTAGAAGAGCACAGATTAAAATGCTTTGGAAACAGATCAAAGCATCTTTGGCTAAAACTATTAGAATGAAAAGAATGTTGGAATCATTTCCACCCCTTTAGCTGCCATCAGCTATCCTTACTGTAGAGAATTTTTCTTTCTGGAATGCATAAACTTGAGCTCACATTTTTCCTGCTTTTGAAAATTTAACTTTTTCTTTTCCTCTAATCCAAATGATTGTACCAAATTAAAAATACCTAAATATTTATGGGAATGGAAAGATATAAATTTTTAGAGCAAACACACTTCATAGGATCTTGTTTACTGGTAAAAATTATCCTCATTATTTCTGTTGACTATGAAACAAGGTTATTGTTTAAACCGGTGGGGGTCCTTCCCCTTTTTGGTTGACAAGAAGTGTTTATTTTAGTAGATATTCTAATGAACCACTGGAGCTATTCAGGCAAGCCTGGGATGCCTTCATTTTTTGAAGTCTTTAAAGTCAGATTTTAATAAATCTTTTTAAGAGAAAAACTGGCTGAATTGGCAGTGAACAGGCTAATGCAGAAATCATGAAGTGAGGATAGATTACTTTTTGTTAATCTGCCATGATTGTTGGCACATTCTTAAAAACATCATCTTTGTTGTTTCTGGTCATTTGTCAAAGGGCTGCATCTATGCTGGTTAAAAAAAAGAAAGCCAAACCTTGTCATCAAGGCCAAGAAACAGAAGCACATATCCGTGCTATCACAGCTGAGCTTCTCAAACCTTTGCCACTTCTCCAGCAACTCAGTCTTGGGGAGAGCAAGTCCAACACGGAACCAGAGAACATTTGCAACTAAACAAACATGAATGATAAGCCCAAGCCTTTCATTCCTTCTCTGGCCTTCTTTCGTTTGGCAGTATGGATATATGCACAGTGAATATAAACAGAGAAGAGCAGACACAGTTTGAGTTACAGTCAGATATACATTTTTAAATTGAATTTTATCTGTGTACTGCAGTATTTTTCTTTCATGAGAAAAATGTATTTTAAAAGTCAGTCTTGACAATTGTCACTTACAATAAATGTTTCAGTGCTTTTTTGTTATTTCATCTTCCACTCACTGTAGCCATTTGCCATTTTTTAATGTTACCACTTCAGCTGAAGTTCTTGTAGTAAAAGCAAGAATTACATTTCCTTATAAATCACAGCAGAAGGCCAAAACACATCTCTGACAAATGTCGTATTCCTGACTGTATGTGTTTTGTGGGGAGCATGGTCTTTCTATACACAATCTTTACAGTCAAATGTCCTTACTGAACACCAGATAGTGATGTTTCCTGAAATCTGATGGTGTTGCACTCCTTTTGCGCAAATGCTCAGAAAGTGAGGAATTAATGTATAAAATCATGAAGTTGTCTAAAGGAAAACCCAAGAAACTCTGCATTTTTCATCACTAATTTTACTGATTAATTGGATGTATTAACAAAGTTTTGCATATTTAATATTTTTACCTTCGCTTGTCTGGAAAAATTTAGGGTAAATATTGCAATTAAAAAATGGAATTTCTATTTGGTCTGAACTTTTAGCTTTTCATTTTAAAAGGGAATATTAAAGTATCACAACAATATTTCCTCTCACCTCAAACAGGCTGATAATATGAAACTCAGGTAGGCAAAAAAAGAACTGAGAAGGCTGGACAATAGTCGTTGCATATTTTTGCTTGCTAAAAAGGGCAAAAATCCTCATAAAAGGAAACCAAAGGAGATAAACACCAGCTTTCGAATACAGGAAGGAATCCAAAATCTCCCAAATCAAGTCAGTATCATATTGTTAGTTCTTCAGTATCCTAAATATTAGCATTGCTGGGCAGAGATATTTTGGGTTGTTTTCATAAGTAAATAAGGCTTCTGTGTTCATACAGCATGTGAGTGTGCATGTCTGTCTGTGTCTCCCAATAACCTTTGGAACCATGCACCAATTTTACTTAAATTTGATGTAAAGGTATCACTTTTATTAAGGTTCAGTAAAACTATTAGCTCACTAGAAAACAAACTGTTCATTCAACCATTAAGGAAAAAGCTTCAGAGGGAGTCTGACATTTTGAGAAACATGAAAATCCACATAGGTTGGGCTGCGTGTAGTTGGAGGACCATGTGGTCAAATCAAGATTAGCTTTCATTCAAAATTTGCATCCTGTCACACATCTGCAAACATAAAACCCACAGACAACACCCCAGGAAACAGGATTCATTAGTTTGACTTTCCTGGGATTACTGTGGTATGCAAATTTCATAAATCCTTTATCAGATCTGTGAAATTTGTTTACATTAAAAATACACAAAGCTCTTTGATATTAAGGATGAAACTGATTTAGTTTGGTAAACTGACTTTTGCAGTCTCTTCAAGGTTGAAACCACAAACTTATCAAGGAAACAATCGTCACTAAACAGGTGTGATAAATGAAAATTCAACCTGTGCTAAACTTCTACATATTTCAACCTTTGTAATAGCACTTGAGGTTTCCAAAGTTATTCCACATATTCATTTTCAAGACATTTCTCTGCATTTGCAGACAAGAAGAGCCCCTCTGTTGCAATTAAAAGCAGACAACAGGCTTCTCATGATATTAATAAACGACGGACACTTTTGCAAGATAACAGCTGGATAAAGAAGAGGCCTGAAGAGGAAAGGTAAGAAAAATATGAAAGGCATTTCTTTTCTATTTATTTCAGTATGCCACATACATTTCCTTGGAGAATCTAATTTTGCATGGATGGTACCAACCCGAATTAGATGAATTAAATAATTCTTATTTATTTGTCTTGATGAGGTATTGATTACCTTTTGAAAGTATTAATTTGCTGAATATTCACTGACTTTGTTTTTCATTGGGACTTTCAAGCTCTAAGTATTTAATGAGGTGCCAGGTTTCTGCTCTACAAGAAAAATCCCGTATTTTACATATTTAGGTTGTAAGACCATGATTTCCTTTTTACAACCATGAAGATTATAAACCTTTGCAAGATTTTTTAAGTACCTTATGTCAGAATCAGTTTAATGTAAACTAGGACTTGTATTACAGCAGAAACAACACCTTGAGACCATGCCCTCATTATATGGTCCGTGAACAGCTTGTAGGAAGAGATAATTCTTACTCCAAAATGTCTGAAATCTTCTACTGCAGAGATCTATAGATGGTGCAATCACAGTGGTAGTGTACAGCTGCGAAATCTGATGGAAGACAGAAATCTTTTGCCAAGAAAAGTGCTCTATTTTTAATACTCCATTTTTAACTAACCATTGTTTTTCTTTTTCTTGAAGTGCTGATGAAAACTATGGAAGGGCTGTGCTCAATCAGTACAAATCCCAAGACAGCCTACACAGGTATGGTAGAGTATCTTAACATCTTTCTGATGGTATTACCAAAGCAATCTTTTATTATATCCCGTTTATGGCAAGAGCTTGCTTTGTTGAATTTTAGTCTATACATATTTCCCCTGTAAATCTGACTCCGGTGTCAATAATTCTTAAGTTGATCACTGCAATGATTGGGTGGATCACTGCAATTCTTAAGTTGATCACTGCAATGCAGGGTTGGATCTATTGACACCTGGGTTGTCAGAAACCTTATATGATACTTTAATTTGAGAAATAGATATTGGGTTTTTTTGTGATGAGTTGTTTAATAAAAACAATGACCAAAGTGGCATTTCTAACTTTCTTTTACAGCAGTAGCACAAATGAAAAGGAAGATCAGACAGCGGCACTTGGACGATACAGATCTGATACCACATTGGACAGGTAGGGCTTTCTTCTGGATGTATTATATTTTGTGATTTTCATACCTGTGAGAGATCTTAAAAATGAAAGCATGAATGAAATCAGTGGGGTTTTTAAAGTTTTATTATTTATTAATTATCTAATTAAAAGACTTTGAATGATTCTTGCATGAATTTTCAATGACAAATGGAAATGGGATTTGAGAAAAGGTTCTTTTGACATCTTGTTCTTCCTTTTTTTTTTCCCCTGTAACAATTTCTGTGTATTCTTGTTCTTATAAATGTATGCATCTTTCCACAGATGATAACCATTCCTTCTCAATTTTCTGCTTTTCAAACTATAAATCAAAGTCCTCTCTCTAATAGTTAAGCACAGCATGGCTAAACCTCTTGTTCTTTGCAAATCCTCTCTGCCACTTCATACCATGATCAGTACAAATATCAGAATCATATGCTTTTCATGTAATTTGAATGTTCTATTCAGCCCTGACCTCTGTTAAGACATGACCATGCTTGTGCTAACAGATTCTTTCTGCCTTGCCTCTTCAAAATCCAGTCCCCATTAACATCTGGAATCCAAAACATGCTGATGCTATGAGTACCTGCACAAAAACACACACACTGTGGAAATGTGCACTTGTTTGTGCACATTTCATAGCACTATTGTTTTATTTCATGATCCTTACTACTGCTGTAAGAAACAATGCAAAATTGTTAGATAAAATTTACCTTCTCCACAGAAGTCTGGAAAAGAATAGGCTAGAAACCTGTGTGGTATCATCCCCCAGTCTATTCTTCTACAGCCCAGTGAATCCTGCTGTATTTGTTCATTCATCATGAGGAAACCATTCTATAACTTCAGTTTACCTATTGCTCTTCTCTGTATTTTTTATATTTCCATATTATTCTTTTTGATCTGGAGATCCAAGTCCCAATGCACATATTTAAGATGTATGCACAACTTGTCACAGAGGAGTATAACAATGACTTCTGATTCATTTCCTTTTCTTTCCTTGTACTTAATGACTTTGGATTTGCTCTTCACTGCTGAGAATTGAGTTTTGATTTTTCATAACATTACCTATATAATTCCAAGATTTCTTTCCTTAGTAATAACAGTTCATTCAGAGATCAATTGTTTTTCTTGGCAGGCATTATTTTGCATCCAAGAAAACTGAGTGTCATCTGCCATTCTAGAAATCTGACATGTTAGCAGATGATTTCTAAAAACTTTGCCAGTTGGGATTTGACTACCATGAATCAATGAGATTGGCAAGCAACTTCATCTCTCCTTTTCCAGATAATTCATGAATATTGGAAAAACACAGGTCTTACACAGATCTCTCCTTCCACTCTAAAAACTTGCTGTTTATTTTAAAACTTTCCTACTTTTCAAAGCAGCTATTTATGTATGGAAGGACCTTCTCTATTACCAATAGGAGATCAGTTTATTTAAGGGCACTTAAAGCAAATTTCTGTGAAGCTTTCGGAAATTTGAGTAGAATATGTAGAATATGTCACACTTATTCACAGACTTCAAAACATTTTTTAAGGCTTAATTTTCATGCATCCATCCCTGATTACTGATTTAGAAGTCATAAGACAGTTCCAGTTTCTACAGTGTCACTGAAGAGCATTGTCCTTTTGTACTCTGTATATTTTTGCTTTATGCTGAGATATAAAACTATCTGAATTAATAGAGATTGTAAGCTGTCTTTGTGTTTTCATATACACAAATATCTAGCATTAAGGGTTCTTAATATGTAACTGATGAGAGAGAATACAAAGAAAGGATTATAGACGTGAATATACACTTCTGATAATTAGTGTGGAGTATGTCCATAAATGGAGCAAATAATGGTGCTTCTGTCTTGAAATTATCACAGTGAGGAAGCTGTGGTCAAGTTGTTTGTTTTTCCTCAGTCATCAATAGTCTTCTTAAAACTGAAATATAGCCATTCTAGGATTAATTTGTGCACACCTGTTGCCAGAAGGCAGTTCTGGAAGGGGTGATCACGTGTTCTGCAACTCCTCAAATTTGCAACTTAAGGCATAACAGGGTGTGGTGACGTATTTTCACTTAGTACCTTTTTTACATTTGAATGTTGTACTTCTGGTTTCTCTGTGAAGGATGTTCTCCACTTGGCACAATTCCCTTATTTTCTTATAAATTATTTCTGGCAAGCATAGCCATAGTGTGGAAGCCTCCCAAGCTTAGAAGTGACCAGTTTCCATATTGTTTATTGCCTCTGTGTGAAAAAACAGTATTCTTTTTCTTTTTTTTTTTTTTTTTTTTTTAAGTAAAAGACAGAGTTCAAAACAGTGCATGTTTCCGGAACGTAGAAAAAAGTTCAAAGGACTGCTCCTAGTAGGCACTTCTAGAGAAAAATTAGACTGATATTGGAGATCTGTTGGATTAGAGAGCTGTTTACAGAATTATGTCATGTTGTCTTTATGGAAAATTATTTCTGCCTAGCTAAATTTCTGTAAAATGGCAGTCTTCTATCCTGCAAGAATTCTTTAGGAGTTACCTGTTTTCAAGCTAGATACTAGAACATCTTTTCACAGTTCTGCTTTGCAACTCTTCTAGCTGTGACAGCAATATTACAAAAGAAAAGGTTTTAAAGAATCTGGCTCTATCTGGATGAATATCTCTTAAATAGCTAGTTTCCAAAATGACAAAATAATAATTGAAATTTGAATTAAAAGGCTTTCATGGCTATAGGAATAATTTTGAGTTCTTCATTGCATGTGTAAACGGGCAAGTAAAATCATATCTAAAAGCCATATTAAGTGCAGCCTTTTTCTTCCTGGATAGTGCCCTATCCATGTTCAAAAAAGGGGTGTTTTTTAATATGAATTTTGCCTAACCCAGCCTTTACAAAACTTGAACATCATTTTCCATATTAAGGACCTGGGAGAGTTGTTGCAGACGACTACATGCAATTGCAGCATGGGCTGCAAGCACAAAAAAACACTGAACATTATTAAGTTGTTTTCAGAAATCCAAAGACTGATGGCAGTAGATGCACATGTACTTGTACTGCCATGTAGCTCAACATTGCTTCTAACTCAGACAACAATTGCTTTGTGCAGATGATCACAGACAGACTTTTTGGATGGGTAGAAACACTTTATTTATCCTTTTCTTTGTCTCTTATTATTAGCAACTAACTAAATATTTAATGAAAGATGGGAGAAAACTTAAAAGTTGGATAGTGACGAAAATTACATTGCTAATTTTTCAAGTACTAAATGCTGCTAAGTCCAAAATAGCTTCCAGAAACACTAAATCCTAAGTGCATTTATAGGTATTAGATCTGAATAGATGATACTAAAGCAAATGAGACATTTTGATTGTACACTTTATTAATAATGTAATCCTTTCAAATGGTAGAATTTATTAGGAAAGGACCAGAGAGCAAACCAGAAACCACTTTTTTATGTGGTTTGAATCTACTTTGAACACCTTGAACACTGCATGCATCCTTCACTTATGTGAAGAAACTACAACAGAACCACAAACAAAAATTTAAAGATGAGAAAGGATGGAATAGCTTTCATATGCAGAATATCTGAAGAAACAAAGAGTCCTCAGCTTGGAAAATAGTAATATAGGAAAAGTGAGTGAGGAAGCAGTAATTTCTGTTGCACTGTAAGAATGAGGAGACACTCTATAAATGTTTGTGTCGTGATTCAAGAAAAAAAAATGAAGATAAGAAAAAGAACATTTGGTTTTTTTCTTAATGCCTGTATTAATTGTAGGAGTCACCACCACAGGATACTGTGGAGGCCAGAAACATAAGTTACCTCAGAAAAACTTTACATAAGTAAATGGACCATTGATCCAGAGATGTCTGTTGGAGATGACATTCTGGGTGCAAACAGAGAATATTCTTCGACTGCCTATCAGAAGCTGAAAAGTTGCACAAGGAGAAGTTAATGTTATACTTACTTTTCTTTAGCTTGCCAGACAGAATCTTTCATACTTTAAAATGAGGAAATACAAAATTACATAAAGCACTGTGCTGAAATTTTGAAAATACGCAACGACATGACAGAAATGCTGCTTTATTGTCCAGATGCTAATAAGAGGCAACGCTCAGGTTTGCATCCGCAGCAACGCCAGCTTGGTTAGTGAGACCTCTAGTGATCTTCCGAGTAACTGTAGCTGCCGTCACAGTCAGAAGCTGCCCTGACACGAGACTGTTGTTTGCACAATTAAATTTAGGACTTGCAAAAGGCACAGAGCACCTGATGGTGCAGATCATTTCCCAGAACCCCCTGGAAGGTTTTGAATTAAATACAACAGTATTCTGTCCTGCTTAGCTGAAGGCAGAATGCAAAAGGTTTTTGCATAAATTTAGATTATAGTTCTAGGATTAGTTATTTTGCATCTATAGCTTCAGTTTATAGTTGGGAATAGATAACTAAAATTAGGAAATTTCTGTATGTAAATGAGTTGTAGCTCAAGAGGTGTTTCAGCTGATTTAACTAAATACTCAGGATAACCCCCTCAACTCAGCATTTGTCATCTATTTCAATGTACATCACTTTATATTTGAGCTTTTTGTAGTCCCCCTGTTCCTACTAAAGGATATTCCATATATGGAAAGAAAGTTGGATTAAAAAAGAACTTAATCTGCATCAGCTAGGATAGCTACATGGTGCTTTCTGTGAAAATTCTGAAGGGTTTTAGGCAACAATTGTAGAATCCATAATAGGCTTGAAAAATCATGTGGTTGTTTCTTCATGTAAGTTTCATGGCTCAGTTTAAGCACAAATAATATAAATTCTTTGACAGAAGTTTTTCCTGTACGTCATTACAATGCTTTGCCAGGGATTTTAGACCAGAATATTTTCTTACTACATCGATGTCTAAAATATGTAAAGAAAACAAGACTGTTGCATCTCTCAAAGGATGGTGAGGGAGAGGGAAAGGCACTAGTTCTGTGCTTACTATTTGACTGAACGTTGCTTTCTCTCTGGCATTCTGGTCTAATTCAAAGGAGTTGTATATAATTGTTAGCAACAGTGGGGCTTAATACTGTATATCTATTGCTGTTTGAACATCATGTTTGAAAAGTCTTTTTCAGTGAGCTACTTACACTCTACAGATAATGCACTAAATTTATATAATTTCAGCTTCTGTTCTATACCTATTTTGATACTGGGGAATTTTTAATCTATATACAGGGCAAGTTAATACTGCATCTTTTAATTTTACTGCTAGTTTAAAAAAAAATGAGAGTGTCTATTATCAATAATTTCTGTGTTTCTAACAGAATTCCAACCAGAAGTGATACCGATAAAGTAAATAAGTACCCAACTTTGAATGATAAGCAAAACAACAGGTATGAATTTTGGAAACATTATCATCTAAATATTTATCAATTTATCATTTATCATGCATTATCATTATCATAACTTTAGAATACATGCACATACCAAGAATATATAGAGAAATTACTTGTATGGCATATGGCCTAATGGTTGGCTTCATTTACTCACCTGACAGCTGGAATGTAGACGTCTGTATTCAGATTACCGTAGACTTTTTATAGCCAATGAGGAGAAAAAGGGTCTCTTGGAGGACAATTCCTCTGGTGTTTCTCACATAGTTTCTTTAGAGTAAGAGGAATTTTCCTTAAAAAAGCATATTTCTTCACACAGATTAAAAGAGAGACCAGCTTGTATTACACATTTGCTCAGCATAGCGACTGTTTAAAAATTACATTTTCAATGCAAAAAGAAAGAATCAGGGTGTTTCTAAAAGTGTAGGTATCTTCTAGACCTCTGGATCTCTCTGCATAAAGTCTATCAAATATAATACATAATTCTGAGGAGGACTACATGAAAAATTCTAATCAATGTTTTCAGTGGAAAATGCCATTGTACATTGCCAATGGAAAACTTGGGTACCAAAACATAAAACATAATTTTTTGACAGGCTGGTTTTTCCAGTAGAAAACTTTTCTTTTGTCAGAATGTCAATCTATTTAAAACAATGGTTTTAAATGAGAATTAGTAAGCACAGCATTTTTGACATATTATTAAAAAAGTTGTTCCAATTCAGAGGTGCTCACTTTATACATGTAATATGATTACAGAACACCGAAAAAATCTTTTCTAAAGAACTTACAGCTATCACCTAACTGAAATTTATATTAAAGAAAAGAAAGTCAGATCTCAGCCACTGTACTTATAAATGCAAAGGGACAAATACACCGCTTTGTGTCCTCATCAATGTCAACGCAGTTCTATCAGTAATAAATTACACAGAATATACTTGCTAAAGAGGACAGCAATTAAAAGTCATCTTGTGAAGAGCTGAGATATTGCTCTGAAGAGCAAATGAATTTCTCTGGCATTTAAAGTTCAACAGAGGTCATTCTTTCAAATTATGGTTTTGCACCATTATGTGGTAAATCATGGTAATGATGACACATGAAGTGTCATATAAACTGGATTTTATGTTATTTCATCTGGAAATGGTTTTTTAACAGACCAACCATGAATTTTGAAGTGGATTGTAAGTGAGACTTCAGTTGTATATTTTTTTTTCCTTCCAGAGATCAATAAAATGATTTGTAAAGCTCTAAAGCTTTATACTTCAATGACTATAATGGAGTTGCAGAGAATAAGACAAGAACTTTTTGATTTATTAAATATATATATATATATATACAAATCACTGGCTTGGATATCATACAGTTTAGGAGTATGAGGAATACCATCTCCTTTACAGGCATATCATAACATAGAGCACCTTACTTGAACAAGAAACATAAAATATAAAGTATGAAAAAATAAAGATTTTAAATATTGTAGGGATTGGAGACTAAAGCATAGGCACAGAAGTCAAGGTTTTAAGAACTCAGAAATTACTTTGTTATCAAGTAGAAATGTAGCTGTTCTCCAAACATCAGAATCTCTTAAGGTGTCCCAAATTTTGTATTCTTTGAGGTATTCCCAAAACTTCAGCTGGCATGTATAAATATATTTATACCATTTACCATACAGAGTTGTATGATTCTGATAGTAGAAAAATGATTTCTTATAATTGGAGAGTTTTCTAGTTTAAAATGATACTCCTGTTGAAGATTAATAATTAAGTATATTTCCTTAACAGGCAATCTTGGACTCCGAATGCAGCACTTACAAACACTGCTACCACTTCTTCAATCAAGAAAAAACGGTATTCATGCCACCATTGCTTGATTGCTAGAGAATATACAGCACTGTGCTAAGCCTCAGTACCAACTTCCTCCTCCAGCACACTCAAACTCCTCAGCAAGCTTCAAGAATTAAACTTTTGCATGCTCTGGCTTTTTTCTTGGGAGTTACGATGTTGTCTCTGTAGAGCCAGCTTTGTGAGCCCCGTGGACAAAGCACAGCTGGTGCTAACTCTTTGCTGCAGCCCCTAACTCAGCCAGCATATGCATTTTCAGTGTCTAAATTTAAAGCGTAGCTCACTGTAATTGCGAAATATCTGATGCCAAACTTGACCCTGTGCTGTTGCAGTAAATATGAAGCACAGAGTTATCTAAATGACATACAGCCACCTTTAAAACTCTGGATTTCAGGTAGTATTTTCTGGGGAAGAATAAAAACAGGGTGTAGAACAAAGTAAATTTTTAATTTAAAATGCACTGATAGCCATATTTTTCTGCATCCTTCCCAGATGCAAATTCTGATAATTTTTGATTCTATCTTTCATATTTCATGCATAAAAATGTGGTTGGTAGAATTATGAATGTAGAAATTAAAATGTGATCGTTTGTATATTAACAGCCCTGTTTATTTGGTGGAAGTTTAAGGTGTATTCAGTACAGTAGTTCTCTTCAGGTTCTTTGAAGGTACAGAAGGCCATCAATGAATTGAATTGCTTCTGGTGCAATTGTTTTTTCCTCACAAACAATTCCTGGATTGATATTTAGAGGGAAGAAAAAAAAAAAAAAAAAAAGAAAATAAGGAACAACTTGTTCTGTTTATGTAACCTGTAACAATCAGAATTTGTTCCTTGGGTTGATACTTTACACTCTTTCCTTTGTGCACTTTATCTGGTTGTCCTTTCCATGAATGATACATTTTCAGATTGTGGAAAATATCAACTAGAGTCACAGAATAAATTTTTTAATAACAATAATTAAAATTAATGTATTATTTTCTATTCCATTCTGTTGTATGTAAAAAAATGGTCTAAAAAGTATATACGTGCAGTGTTTCAAAATGCTGACAATTTAAGGAAAATTCCAGGTATATTTTTACACCACTTTTGACATTCTAACATTCATAGTGTGCTGTTCAGCCCCATAGCATTAAACAAATACTCGAAAATTTATTTGTTAACATTGACAGGCAGTCTTGGATGCCTCCCCCGGTTTCGAGTACTAAGACCACAACACAAGCAGTGGAAACCAAACAGTAAGTATGAATGATTACTAGCTATTTCCTAATTCTTGGCTAGAGCCAAGAGAGACTGGCCATAAGGGTAGGAATCTATTGGTGCCATTTGGGTTGACAGCCAGGGGCTAGCCCTTGGATTTTTTGCTTAATAGTGTCAACAAAACCTCAAGATCTGCTTAGTCACCTGTCAGTTAAGTGCCTAAGAAATAGTTTAGAAGAAAAGATCAGGATAAAGTTACTTGCAGATGAACGTTTAATGTTTATTTCTGAAGTTGTGGTTGCTTTCTGGTAGATTAGAAAGAGAACATTTCTTGTGCCCCTATCTAAAACCAGAATATGGATGGTTTAAAATATTAATGAATGAACTTCCATGTTATTCTTTGCTTAGGTCCCCTATTGGCTGTAATATGGCCTTCTATTTCCCTAGTTTTAATCTGGGAAACTCCCAACATGAGTCTCATGCATAGCAATGACGAGAATTTAATGAAACAGAAATGAATAGATACATTGTTGTGTTAGGTATAGTCCTTGGTAGATGATTGCCCAGGGAGTTTATGAAATCTCTGCTACTGGAAGACTTCAGGGTGAATCCTTAAAACTAAGTTTAGCAATTATTTTTAATCTCATGTGTTTACTACTTTCTATCTCTTTGGCCAAATATTTGAAGTCACTCTCTACCCAGCACAAAGATAGCTCATAGATACTAAAGTTTATTTTTTTTTAAAGTCAGTCATCACTAGACGTTTTTTTAATATGCCTACTGTGATGAATTTATCTGGCTTCACTTCAATATCTTGCTAAGATCATGTTAATTTTAAAAATTTAGCATAAGATGCATCCTCTATAAGCCATCCACTCATCTTTCATCAGGACACTGGGATTCCTGTATTCTTCTCAACACTAATTATCTAATTACTTCTCTAGTTCATAGCGCAGAGAAGACTGAAATACAGGCATATTCTTTCTGAAGCTTTCATGACCCTTCCTGGATCCTCTAACAATGAAGTCATCAAGGACAGTTGGCTAAAAAGTGATGGACATTTAATGACTAATTGGTTTATCTTTTAAAAGTGCTTTTAAGACATGAACCCTATTTCAAATTGTTGATATTACTAATATTAGTCACCAAAGGAAAGCCTTTTACTTGCCTGCAAGTTTCAGGAAATAAAGTGCCATGCATAGATGCTAATACGCACAGTTTTTAAAGGTCGCCATCAGTCTTAAAGACTGAGTAAAGAGCCATGTCTTATCTTCAAATTTGAGAATGGCTGACTGTTCTGCTATCCTCAGGAAAGAGTTCAGCAATCATGGGTGCGTGGGTTTTTTGGTCAGGGTTATCTCTATACCAACCTGATATACATGATAAACATGATGTACATGATAAACTTCCAGAGTTCTTTGCCTCAGTTCCCAGCTGATTAAGCATCCTTTATAGAACACTTAAAAGAAATTGCAGTTGGAGCTAAGACTTTTATAAGCAGCTTACTGGAACTGAGTGTTTTGGTTGTGATTTTCATGCTGAAAACAAAACACTGTTAGCCAGAGTGATTGACTGGAGAATGTCAGTTGAGGAATGATTATCCTAGTAATGTACCAAGAATATGATTAAAACCTGGTATTACGCTACTTGACTCAAACATGTATTCAGCATTAAGAAAAAAAGAAAAATATCATCTTGTAAGGAAGGAAAAGTAAAATTAATTGCTGTTGATTCATCTAAATCTTGTGAAGTGCTTCAATACTAGCATTTTGGTTTCTGAAATACTAGCTACTTGGTTTCTGAAATGGTTACTCTGTTCTTTCTCTAGGGCAACTTCAGAAAATTCAGAGGCTCCAACAAGGTATGTCTTGCTTACTTTGCTTCTCAGTAGATTTAGAAATGTAACACACTCCTGTGCATAAACCTTGAGTATTATTTTAGATTTATTTAAAATATAAACACTGTATAATTTACCTGGAAGGGTCCCTCCGTAGTTCATGTCACAGAACGGCATGAAGAAGACTTCCTTGCAGAAATGCAATTATTTTCATATAGTTTAAAACATTTAATTGAATATTTATTCAAATTGAAAAAAACAACTGTAACTGCATAAAAAATTAAAAAATTGCTTTGCAATTTTAGTTCCACGGTTACATATGTTGCTAATGCAAATTTTTTTTACATACAACTGGTGCTGTAAGGACAAAATGAAAACGACACTGTGAGCAAAGTAAAGAAAGTGGTAAATTTGCATATGCAAAAGCTTGTCATAGATGGTATTAACATAAGATGAATTGATGTAAAGTACTCCGAACTTATATGAGTGTCTAATTTATTTAATTAATTCATTAATCAAATGTATATTTTAAATGGTCTAAATTAAGAAAAGATTACTTAACCAACCTGCAATTTCATGGCTTATAATTAAGATGGCTTCACAGCTTGTCAAGGTTTAGTTGCCATACTAATAGAAAAATCCTCTATAGAAGCAGACAACCCTCATTAACTGCATCAGCCACCTTCTCCCTTCCTTATAATTTCTTATAATTTTATTATTCCTGTAGTGACCAAACTGATTTTTCACATAAATAAATAAAAATTGATAAGTGTAATTGTTTACTTATTTAGCTTTTAAAAAATCACTACTTTGCTAGTTTTTTCTTTACTAAATAAATACAATTTATTTATTAGGTAGGAGAAAAGAATTTAGAAGTTCCTTTATTACTAAAATAATTTTGAAATCGCAAAGAAAAGGCAGTCAAGTATAATATCCATACGAGCAAAACAGCGATTCTTGGGATACTAATTTTTCAAAAGGCTCAGTTTATGCAGCAATCTAGTGAACTAAAGCATTATATAGCTCTTTTTATATTTATTTTTATATATGTATAATTCTTTATACACATATTTTTTATATATACTATATATTTAAAGAAAAAAGAGAAAAATTTCTCAAAGAAAATTCAAACACACAATAATAAACCATTTCATAGAATCATAGAATGATTTGGGTTGGAAGAGGATCTTGGAGATCATTTAGTTCCAACCCCCCTGCAATAGGCAGGGACAACTTCCACTACACCAGGTTGCTCAGAGCCCCATCCAGCTTGGTCTTGAACACCTCCATGGATGGGGCATCCACAGTTTCACTGGGCAACCTGTGCCAGTGCTTCACCACCCTCTCAGTAAAGATTTTTTTCCTAATATCCAACCTGAACCTACTCTTTTTCCGTTTGAACCCACTCCCTCTTGTCTTGTTACTACAGGCTCTTGGAAATAGTCTTGTACTTTCAGCACATTTTCACCATTTCTGTTGCAGGGCTGTCCTTTCATCAGAACAGGTGACCCTTCCGAAATCAAAGACTGATGTGGATGTCCAAGCTACAGCAAGGTAACATAAAAACAATATTTTGATTAGCAAGTACTCAAATTGGTTTATTACTGTATTTGATATCTCATTTGGACGTGTGTGATTAATGCGGCTTTTATCTAGTCCTAACTATTGACCTGGAAGTACAAACTTTGAGTTCCATCTCATTGACTTGCTAAGTTATCTCAGATGTTTCATTTTTTAATCTTGTAGTCTGTCTAGCCTACATCTTGAAAAGCAGCATATAGATAGTTGCTGCAAATGTTTTGAAACAGAAAAATTTGAGTAGTATGGATTATAGAGTGTATTTTCTTAGCTCTTCAATACATCATGGGAGAGTTAATAACTACACATTACTATGCATATAAAAACAGCCCAACTCATGCACTGCAGTGTTAACATTTTAAATAGTAAAATCCCAACATAGAGATTTAGTGCAACAAAATTAGTATGTTTAAACAGATGGACTTGTTCTTGTGGTATGAGTTAGATAGCATATGTACTAATCTTGGAAACAGTATAGAATACCAGAAAACTTATTGGTGGAAAAGACAGAGACTTTTTAACTAAAATTTCAGAAAATTGCAAGGCTTTTTACTAATGGATATGTTATACTTTTCAAAAAAATTAGCAATAACTGCCCCACTCCTGGAAATGTTCAAGGCCGTGGGACTCTAAGCAACCTGATCTTGTGAAAGATGTTGCTGTCCATGGCAAAGGGTTTAGAACCAGGTGATCTTTAAGTTCCCTTTCAACCCAAGCCATTCTATGATTCTATGATTCTATAAACATGCAAAAAGTTTTATTCTGTGACCTTGAACAGAATAAAAGGCCTGAATATGCAATTAAAAATTGAATTAATTAGAAACAGATTTCTAGATATGCCCTGAGAATTACAGTAGCTCATTTTGACATTTTTACTTAGAAATATTAAATGGCTCAGTCACTAAAATTAATCTAAATTACCTAATTTTAATTAGTTTGATTCATAAAGTTCAGTTTTGTTTGGTCTCAAGCTATAATCTATACTATTTCAAATTGTGTTCCCCTCCTCCGAAGTCCTCAGTATGTAAAATCAGTACAAAATTACTAAGAAAGCATCCAAAAGATGCCCGACAGCATAATCCCTAGAAAACAAGCAATGTTTCACTGAAACATTTTCCTATTAACAAATGTGGGAGATCTTAGAGAATTAAATATGCCACTGTATTATCTATGGGAGTCACAGCCATTCTTTACTCCTAAAGGCTTTTTAAGGTCTTCCTTAATCCTCACCCTCAGTCAGTTCACATTCATCACCCCCTGGTTGCTCTCATCACCATATCAAGCTCTGTATTCCTGTCTCTTCATTGGTGAAGAGCTGGAGGAATATTTTACTGGTCTACAAGTTTCTATGGCAACACTGCACTGCTATTTGTGTCAGTATTTAAACTGTAAGTAGTCTGTAATCTTAGTGGGTAAAATTCAGCTCTCTATACTGCTGCTATTAATTCCTTTACATTTGGCTGGTGCTTCAGATGTCATCCATCTGCTGCTGGTGTGTTAGCTTCACAAAACTACAGACTTCTGTTAAATTTACGCTAATCAAAAATGTATTAATCAGCTGTCAGCAGAAGTGATGTTTTTCTATTAAAGATGTCATAAAAATACTACATTTTTGGCAAAAGTAGTTGTGTCACACAGGGGAAGTATGCATGAAGAGTATGTATCGTAACATCAGTTGTTAGTAGAATATTATTTTAATTTACATACTTCAGTTTCCTATATTTTTACTTGGAATGGAAAGATTTTCAGGTCATGCTTTTAAAACTCATACTTAATTGATTACTTGTCTTCTACTCAGGATTTAAATAGGGATGTTAAAGGAATAATGAATTAATTTCAGTATAAAACAAGCAGAAAATGGCAATTGTCTTTCTATCAAACTGGTCAATGATACAAGGAAAATCTTTCAGAAGGGATTTACCTGAAAAGGATGTCTGATACTATCTTTTTTGTCTAAAAGTGTAAGCTTCATTGTGTAGTGTTCCATGTAAGGCCTGACATTGATTCTGTTAATGTTAAAAGTAATTTTGCATTATTTTCATGGACAACAGTTAGACATGGCATCCATCTTAAAGCACAGAGTATACAGTAATATATATATCTATCTCATATCTAGAGGCATGGACATATGGACCTCTACCTCTTGGATATGATTAACAAAACAAAAGAGGCATCTCATGATTAGTTGGGGCATTTATAGATACCCTAGACAGCATAAGTAGGCTAGGACACAGGAAAAGTAAAGATAACTACTGCCTAATAATTGTGCATTTTTCAGAGCATAATAGGTCAAATCAGGTCTATTGGTATCACACAAATGCAGCAGCAGATGAGCACTACATTGCCTACATACAAGGACATTTTTCTGATTTCTTCAATGGCCTTTTATTCATCGCTTATCAGGGGTTTTTTTGTGCTTTATTTCCACTTCAGTGAAGATCCAAGATTCTCACTCTGCATTTTTCCGCTACGTAATTGTAGCAACCAACAACTGCAGGTGTTTAAAAGCCAGAACTCATTAAAGAACTATATTCAGCAGAAAATTTTGTTAAACCACTTCAAACATCTTGAGGGTATTTAACAGAGCTTTAGTCAATCTTTCATTAGTGACTACATTTAGGGTACAAAATTGTGTATTTCTATGAAATGCTTTTATAACGGGGTTTACTTGTATTCATCTACACTGCTTCCTTGCATATGTATATACACACACTCCGTTACAGAAAGTAATGTATTTGTCACAGTGGGCCACATTTATCAGGGCATTAACAAGGGTATTATCACCAAAAGATGCAGAATAATCAAAAAAGCCATATTTCCAAGAGTGCATAAATTCTATAAGTGATGAATTTATCTTTTATTTTGCATGGATACATCAGAATTCATGTTGGACATATTTGAGGAGAACCTTTTGAGGTGATCATAGCTGTGGCTATATCAGACATTAGAGAGAGATCCCACTCAGCTTGTAAAGCATCTGTGGTGAGATTCTCTGCTACCAGCAAATGACTATTAGTCTGTAGGGACACAGGGCATATTGTAGAAACATTTACATAACCATATCTTTTTGGTATGCCATCTACAGCAGTCAGGTTGAAGAAAATGTTTCAGCTGTGTATTTGTGTGTATGTGGGTGAGAGAGGCAATTTCTAGGGAACAGAAACAAGGAACTAGACACAATATAATTCTATATTCTTAGTCCTGTACAGGGTTTTCCTACACTCTATAGAGTAATTCAATATCACTACTCCTGTCAGATACTAGAAAATTTAGACAATGCTGTAAATCTGTTTGTATTTTTCTCCTTTTCAATGATATTCCAATTTGACCTGAGGTGTGTTGCCAGTTTTCATTATAATAGATTGTGACGGAACCACAAATTATTTACCTGTGTTTAAGTTAACTCTTCTAACAAGGACACATATTTCTATATCTATCAAAATCTGGAACTTTGAAAAGTGGAAAAAACCCAAGAAACAGGATTTTCTTCCCAGTGATTAAAAAAAGGAGTAAACTGTTATCAACTTGAAATTTTCAAAACCAGTGGAATTAAAACCATCATGTCAGATCTCCTAAATGAATATTTATTGATAAAACTTTTCCTGTTCTAGAGTTGCATGAAGTGGAAAAGTGAGAGAACATGTAGGTGCATTTTGAAACATTTGCCAGTTATGTGTTCCCATTGCATGAAAAAGAGAAAACTGCTCTAGGGAGAGAGATAGTTGCTGTCCCTGAAAGTGTTCATGACCAGCTTGGATGGGGCTCTGAGCAACTTGGTCTAGTGGAAGGTGACCTGGCACACAGCAGGGGTGTTGGAACTGGATGATTTTTAAGGTCCATTCCAACCCAAACCATTCTATGAGATAGGCAATTCCAAAGAGGCACCAGAAATGTCCTAGAGAATTATCTTAGATTGAACTAACATTTAGATGATCAAAATTTGAAGGCATGGCTCCCATACCAGTAATTCCTGTGTGACTTTTCCTTTGGGATGTCTTTTTATTTGCTTTCACTTTTTATCCAGACCTTCTGGAGACCTCTAAAATGTTCTGAAGGACACCTGTGTCCCTCAAAAATGCTGGAAGCAAGGATACTAAAAGAGAAGTCATATAGGCATATTCACAATGCAGTAGCTTGCTGTGGCTACAATGACAGTTGTTTCTTTATGGTGAAGTGGCTTTTAAATTGTTTTTGATAGAACAAATCAATACAGTCATTTTTGATTATACATTTTTGCATTTCAGCAGAAGGCTTCCAAGTGACAGGCACCTTCTGTCTCTCAATTCTGACAGATTTGGCATTCACTGGAATGGTGGTATGCAGCTTTTCTGCATGTTGATACAAACAACTCACTGTTGCACAGCTTATGTGAAGAGATCCAAGCCGTTTATTCCTAACTGGAAGGTTAATACAATGTTTACAGGGTCATACATACACTTCAAGTAAAACGGAATAAGTTGTCCTTTTTCAGTAATCTTTCCCAGTCTACCTTCTATGGAACATTTTGGTCAACAGCTTCTTCCTCTCTATTTGACTCCAAAATCCTCTGGTCTAAGGATTACACTGGTTTTGGCACAGTATAAACTAGCTTTCACAGTTGACTGCAAGCTTCTTCTGTTCTTTCATCCTCAGCTGTTATTGATGAAAGGTCTGAATGAGGGCTTCTGGCACTGATCAGTGAGCATGGCAGTGTGGAAGGAAATGCACCCTGCTTCAGAATAAATGCCAATCTTTTCTCAAAGAACTCCTTTATTCATTCTCAGTTATATATGACAAAAGTCTGATAACAGGGACAGTAACACAACCATAACAGCAGATCAAAATTCATCTGGGCCCACAGTGTTAAACTTTATCCAGTAAGATGTCTGATATATTTAATATACTCTAGACCAACTATTTTAGCTCAGAGTTGGAAGGTCCACTTGGCAACTGATTGCTTTTGTCTTCTCTCGTAAGGACATGACTAGGTCAGAAATGCCCTCATGATTTTAGTCAGGCTTGTTTAGTGTGGTCCTTCTATATTCCATCATTTCAGAAGAAGGAACTATTGACTGGAATTCTTTGTTAATCCACTGGGAGAGATCACTGAAGAAAGGACAACAGATGTAACTTTTGGTTTCACAATTAAAAATATTATATATATGTTATAATATCATCTTGGTCATCTCAGTAGTTTTTATAATTCAGCTCAGTGCTTTTAATCAGAAAACAGATGGACATCTATTAAAAATAATGTGCATGACTTCTTTAATAGTATTCAATAGTATCCTTTAATATCTGCCTCTGGATTGCTCATGATTATGTTGATGATGACAGAGTGACTACATTTGAAACTTTACTGAGTGTTCTGGGATTTGACATGAAGTGTCCCACTCATTAAAGGCAATACAGCAAATCTTCTGAAATATGCAGGGTCCTTCAGTTTTCTAATCCATAAAATGACATCTACAATATTGGTGTGTGCGTATCATGTCAACTACTGGTGTATCAGCAAAGATAGATGATGATAGATGATTCTAGGTAACTAGGTAAGAATACCTTCAAGAGTTAGGGAAAACTTAGAACTAGACAGAGGCTCAGCAAGACTTTTACAGGTTAAATAGGCATTCACTGAATGGCTAGGGAGTTGTGGTCATATAATCTCCTGCATGATCCTTGAGGTTCAAGAGCATGGCTGTGGTCTGTTTAAAATTTCCTTTCTCACTTCCTATAGTACATATGTCCAGGATCAGCTTCAATTTCACCTCAGCATTAAGGACAGTCAGAAAAAATGCGATCAAACTTTTTAAAATGTATTTTTATTGACTGTTTTCTTCATTACTCTCAGAATTTGCAAATACAAACATTAGATAGATTTTCAGTGCTTTTGCTGAACAACTATGACATCACTAAAACTATTTTGTAGGCATGATTCATGTTTCCTGCTTCCATGTCATTTGAAATTTTATCTAAATGTTTTTAAGATTAAAAAAACCCCATCAAACTAACAAAAACCCTGCAAAAACTGCTTGAATGTGTGGATGGGATTCATTTGTGGTTTTCTTTTTGATGGTGGTCTGACTTGTCACCAGCTAAACCAGAGTTTCTGATCGATTATCCACTGAAATAAGTGAGTTTCACAAGCACAGTTCACAGAGCAGAAGGACTGAAAACTATCAGATCTTTATCTCAAGTGAACTGAGCTAGAAATCAAATGCAGACTGAAAATAAAAGCAAAATGTAGACAACTCAATTTCTCTTTTTGATACAAAGCATAAAAGTGAAAAAAATCATACTTTGTTGTTACATAATACATTAATTTTTACACTTTTAAAAATTACTGAAAATGTTCATAGGTCCTTTGTACATTAAATCAAAGAAGACATCAGATACCTAATATTAATGGAATGAGGTAATGCAAAAGACAATTGTTCTTTAAATGAGGAAACATTTGCTGATATTGATACAGGGTCAGAGAAATTAGGCTTTTGAAATTTAGCTGATTTCTGTAGAGCTTGTCACACTAGTGTTATATAATTTCCCTTTCTGTTTGTGTCTGAGAGACATAGGGGTAAAGATATGGCAGAATAAGAGTCCCTGGTTAAACTACGCCATAAATTTTACATGCAGCCTGTTTTGACAGCTTTTTTTTATATACCTATTTTTATTTATGTTCTTTGATAGCCTTTTATTCTACTGGACTCTCTTCATTAATTGTCAAATTTCTAATCCTATTTTACATAATCAGCTAGAGGCAAAATAACAAATAGCAGCAGCAAAATTCATGGTTAGCAAGTTTCCAGCATGAGGCCCACAGTGGCTCAGTTGCACATAGTTTTTTCTGTCCTTCAGAGTTGGGCTTTCTTTTGAATTCACAGTGTTATTTTAAGCATTTTTCTGCAAAGGGATGTTAAAAGCAGAAAAGAGTTTTTTCTGGAGGTGCTCACTTGTAAACAGAAGAGTCAATGAATCAATAGAATTGTCTCCCATACTTCAGCAAAGATGACAAGCACACCAAGGTCTTAATGCAAGTCTCAATGTTTTTATTTCAGAATAAATTAATTCATTGTTTCAATACTTGAGATCCTTTTGTACAAAATGTGATACAAATTCCTCTCTACTTCTGTTACAAGTATTTTTTTGCAGCATAAAAACAATCATATTAGTTGCCCTGAGTTAGGTGCCCCTAAAAACTTCCAGTCATGTCCTGAGTCTTTATTAAAATATTTAATCTTACTGAATTTGCTAGTAAACTATATATTCTCCTCCTGGAAGGCCATCTGACCCACCTCATTCTGATCCATTTCAAAAATACTCACCCCAGGCAGAATGTTCACAGGGATGTGATGGCTGTCTCAAAAGATACTATGCTTGGAGGTGGCATCCTTTGGAATGACCTATGAAAAATGTCAACATCTATTACAAGCCACCTACCATATTTGAAAGATGTTTCCTCTAGTTTGCCTAAACTGCTTTGTATAGAAGTTTTATGCTGCTGTTTTACATCATCATCTATATTTTAAAAAATTGTTGACAAATGTAAGCAGTAGGAATTCAGTTCAGCCATCCTTCTACTCAGTTTTTTCAAGTGATAGTTATACTTGCAACTGGAAATCCTTCTCCATAGCAGCCTTGCACTGCAGCTAATACTCTGATACGCAAGGAGCCTTTTTAATATATGAATACAGGTTAGTCTCTTTCCCACAGTAATGCTTGTCATCTCTTTTAGAAGTATTAAAAATGGGATAAATTGTATTGCTGATTTTTAACAAGGTAACAATTCTCAAAAGAAACCTAAACTAAAATTCTGTTTAGGCTCTACAATGCACACTCACTCTAGTTTTTAATGTGAGGCTGGATTATGTGCTGATATCAACACTGGTGCTCACTGTGTGCTAATGCTAAATTAAGTGTAGCTTTGCTAACAAAGAGAGATTCAAAAAGTCAGCAAAAGTATGCCCTGAACATAATCAGATAAATTCTGAGACATGCACCGTGTCCTGCAGCTTGCCCTAATTTGCATTTTATCCTTTTATAAATAACGTCTCTCAAACTTTAACTTTAGTTGATGATAACCTGAACTATGCTTGAACCAGTAACTTGAAGTTGTGTATCCTATGACCTCTCCTTTGTACCAGCCAGTCACCTCAAGGCAAGCTACTTGAAAGATGTCAGTCCTGATTACTTGGTGCAGTCATGTCAAGATGTTTCATGAGGCTGAAAGTTTGAGAAGTGTTACCAGTGCAATAAAGTAATATCTTGTAAGGGTTCTGTTTTACAGACATTTTGTTCCATAGGAACCATAGTGTAGTGAACAGGTCTGTCTATATTTACTTCTGTGCTGTAACCTGCAGCTGCAACTGGTTTTGTTCACTTACTAGGACTCTTTAGAGCTAAGAGTTCTATAGATCAGGCTGTAGTTGACCAGCAGTGCATATATAGCTTAGACTTTTATTACTTTTGTCACTGTCCCTTTGAATAACAAGTAAAATCTTCCTTGCAAGCCAGTCAGTGTATTGGGATACCCAAAGCACAGAAAATAATGTGTGAGGAAGTAAAAAAAAAATGCTGTCTGCTGCTAAGTCATTATGATTTAAAGACTACAGAAGGGAACTAACTCATCTATCCTCTGAGTTGCACTAAGGATTAATATGGACTTGTATACCCTTTTCTGAAGGAATAAGTTGTAAATTACTGGAAGTTTGTATTTTTTTCCCCCATTATTTCCAAATAGGCAATAGGTCAAGGCTGAACTGTTTTAGATACCTTCTCACTCTTTTTTTTTGGAAACTCTGTGTGAAGTGAACAGACCAATTTAAGGTAAAGCAAGTCTGAAGTTATGTGGGAAGCGTGTTAAAATACACGTAAAAACTTAAAAAGAACATGTTTTAGAGTCAGAATCTTTTCTGCTGATCTTAAGGGAGTTTCTTCCTTCCCTTTTGACAGAAAACTGTTATCTACAAGAACAAGTATATAGGTGATATAATTTCTCAGTGTTCTAAAATAAATTTCTATAGAATTATTCATTCAATTATGTTGTATTTGGTACAAAAACACTAAGATATTTTAACATTTCTTACAAAGATTAACACAGAAAGTTCCAGAATTTGGGCCTTGCTGTTGAAGCATATTTTATCTGCATTGTATTGGACTATTTTTATAGGAAGATTTCTTCAATTAATTTATCTAATTCTGAAAGAAGAACACCCAGGATTTATTAAAAAATATGAAATTTAAATTTGTAAAAAAGCTAATAGAATATTTTTATATCTACAGGCTGAGTAAAAATTTCAAACATATCTGTATTATTGAGTTAACTTTCATTAAAAACACATTGGAATTTGAGTCTTCAAATGCTTATATGCCTTTGAAAATCAGACACAGTAGCATGCAGACATAGTGGCCTGCAGGGCACAGCTTTGCTACTGTCACATCTTTTCTATTGCTCCATGCTGTGAAAGTCAGCGGAAGTAAACAGAAAGGCTACTGATAACTGTGCTGAGTAAACTGCATGTAATCCCATGACTTCAGCCAGAAAAAACAGGAGTCCCAATTCTGCTCTCTATGTTTTGGGTGAATATACAGCACTGAGGCCAACATATACGTGCAGGTTGCATAGCACATAAAGGTCGTAGTTGAGGCAGCTGCAATTGCAAAGCTTTGGTAGGCTTCATAGAAGACTTCAGATGCATATTTTAAATACCTCTAAGAACATAGAATATAATAGAAGATGTAAGAACATAGAATAAAATAGAAGATGTAAGAAACAAGAATTATAATGCATATATTACTCGCACCAGACATATGCACAGCTGTTTTTTTTTGGTGGTTTTGTTTGTTTTTAAATAAAATTTGCAAAAATTTAAGTTAAAGAAACTACCTGAGCCCTTATTTACACTTGCTATCATTTCAGTGTTGCTACCTCCACGTACTGAGAAAGCAATTTGCCATCCAGTTAGTTCATAAAGGAAAGGATAGTTTTGGACAACTGCAAGGCTACAGTTTCTGAAGAAATACTCTGAAACTGTGAAATCTGTGATAACATACAGAGAATTTCCAAAAGTATATAATTTATTAAGGACTAGTTTGGAACTGTAGTTAATGGCAGTAGAGTCTTCTTGCACTGAACTATTCTTTCATTCCTAAACAAATGGAGATCTTGATAATCTCATCAAAGGGAAGACCAAAGCTGACAAACGTGACCAAGAAGAAACCTGAAAAGGCTATTGTTTCATGAAAGAACAGATCAGAATGAAAAGTCAGTAAAGAGTCATACGGAACATTGTTGACTGCCAGGCTTAGAACAGGTGGCACTGTCATATCATCAAAGGCATCATTCTTTTCCCATCACTTTCTTTTGAGGAGTAAATATATTAGGTTTTTGTATGGAGCTAAGGTAACTAGATAGTAACTTTTTAGGTAAAGATGCTGAAAAATTTTCAGCAGAGGAGTCTGCATTTTGAAAATGCATTTTCATGGAAATTAAGTGTTCTATGGAAATGTTAAAACCAGCACAATCCTTCGAAGGGAAATGAAGGTAGTCAAAACAACACTCCACGTTCTGACTTGACTCTACTAAAAGTTACCTTCAAAGAGTATAAAATATGTTAATTTCCATTTCTAATAGATATGTTGCATTAATATATTTTGTATCTTTAATGTTAGTATACTGAAAAAAGGAAATTATTTAACTAACAAGATCTAATTCAAGAAATCATTTTTTCCCCCTGACAACAGACAACAATAATTATAAGAAATCTCATCCTATCTCTTGTGTGGAAGTTCAAGAATTAGTGGATGCAACTAGATCTCACCATCCCTCACTTAAAACATGAAATTTCTTGAGAAAAGGGAAAGTTTACTTGGGAAGGAGCTGGTCTAGATAGCCTACCAAACAGACAAATGGACTTTTCAACTACCTCAGGAAGAGTGTGGGCTTATGTGCATATGGTGGGCATATGACTATATCAATTAATATCTTTGAATTACTAAAATGATGTATGTTTTGGACTTTTAATCAGTTAATTTTTTCTTTCATAAAGGATGGGACAATTATAATTTTTTTTAATTATTATTTAGTTTGACTACTTGACATCTTGTTATACTGACTGTGATACAATCTGGGTTTTGTTCTGTCTCTGAAGGAACCAAGACCTCGACAACCTCAGCAAAGTGAATCCAAGTTCTTCCACAAGTGACAAGGAGTAAGTCTTCAAAGTTTCTCAGGCTCTACTTTCCTAAAGCAGTGAGTAATTTGCAACTATGAAAATGTCAGGAAAGGTAATGTTGCAAATCTGGAAAATGTTTTACAGGTTTAATAAGTAGCATTTCTTATACAGAATGATGAATACAAAAATACAGAATAATTCAGTGGCATGTGCACTATTAGCTGAACAAGTACTATCTGTGGCAAGCTTCCATACATGCCTTATAGGCTTCTGCAATTAAACTGTTAATGAAGTACTGTGATATACATTTAGAGAAGGGGCAGTAAACAAAATACCATAGAACTCACGGATGATAAGGATTGCCCCAACAAGGTGTAAAAAAGCATTTCAGTCAGCAAGGGCAGTGATCCACAGAGAGTATCTTGAACTTACTTTTTTGAACAATGCATCAGTTCAATCTGTTTCCTGACATCTGCAAGCATCCCTTCAGCACACTGAAGGGGAGGAACTGGCAGGGTACTGTGCTAGTAAGAGCTGTGTAGTATTTGTCACGCCTAACACTGATATACTGCAGAAAATTTCAAGACTGATGTTCTAAACAGTAATAGCACACAAATGTTGCCTACCTATGATCATCGATTTTACATTAGACAGTCTTACATATATGCACACACATGCATATATATATATATATATATGTAGACTTAGCACTAACCTGGAAGTTGAGTATCATTTCTTTTGGAAATTTTAATTCACAGATAATTTAATAGGATAGAGTACAGGGCTTTGACACACTACTGAATTTTTGGAGGATCCAAAGTTTTAAGATTAATAAGCCTATCATGGATTGAAGTGACCAAGCTATGAGTTTCATAGAGCTAACTGGGCCTTTTGTTTTGCTCCCTATATACCTAAAGAGAATCACAGGGTATTTTACAGTAGTTAAGAGTGCTTTTCATAGGTCATTCAATCCTCTAATTCATAGAACCATTTTAAAATAGTAAAGAATACAGAGGAAAAACTCATCTCTAATTTAATTGTATTTACAAAATTTAAAAAAATGTTTCCTTATATGTAAACCATGTGAGTCTTTGGATGCATACATTTTCAGTATAAATACAGACATAATCAATGCTTTAATTGTTCACTGTGATCATAAACAGAGGGAATTTCTCATCATTCCAGAAGGAAAGTATGTGGAACTTTGGCTGTATTCCTACAAGTTGTCTTTAGAAGTTTCTTATTTTAAATAAAAAATTACTTTTGAAAATTAATGATGCAAACACAGATTAAGCTGCTTGGAGCCTGTAAATTAATTCTAAATTCTTTGAAAGTTCATGTTTCTCCTTCACTGTCTTCACTGGCAAAAACCAGTCTTAAACTATGGCACTGACCTGATTAAAGTCTTTTTATCTTCTTGGATACAACAGATAATATTTTTTTATTTAATTATACAGAACTTTACCTTGCTCGGGGAAAATTGTAAACATATTTTCTTATTATGTTCAAGAACGTAAGTGTCTGCAAATTTTGAACCCAAATGTCACTAACAATTTACTTTTTTCCTTTTAAATGTGTGCATAAATATATTTCTTTCTTTTATGACACTTTATTCCTTCTTAGATAGGGGGAATATTTTAACAGTTGTATTTGTTTGTTGTTTCAGACAAAAACACCTTCAGGATCTTACTGAAATAAATACTGCTGATCAGAAAAATAAGAGGCAAGCTTGTCATTTATAAACTCATAAAATGTTGATGGTTGATTGGATATTAGTATTAATAGGTTCTGTTCCGTAAAAATCATTACATTTTTATTTGTGTTCAAATGGGAACCTGGATGACCTTTTTTAATCTGAAATAACTTGTCAATGGGCAACATTTTTGTTTAATTACAGGGCATTTAGTATACAATATTAATGTAAAATTATTATATACATGACACAGGGTAATGAAATTTATTATATGAAATTGCTTTTTCACAAGTGCGTGATTGATGAGTTACTAGTATAAATGTGATGCCATATAGACCTAGAGATTGTATACAATCCTAGATAACAGCAGTTGTGAAAGGAATTTGGTCTGCATATAACAATAAAGCAAGTAACATATTTTGGAAGCCATTTCCATAGCTCATGGTATTGATGCCTGTACCGAATGAAATTCTGTTACCAAGTTAAAATGATAGAGCCACAATCAGTTTAGCAGATGCTGGCAGGACCTTCACTCGTAGCATGGGAAGGCAACGTGACACAGTGGTCGTAAAACGAAACGAGAGATTCTGACTGGGTATATGGAGGACTGCCCAGCAGTGGAGCAGGCAGCCTGGAGATGTTATGCCATCTCTCTCCTTGGAGGTTTTCAAGACCTAATCGACAAAGACTTGAGCAACCTGGTCTGACCTCAGAGCCACCCCTGCTTTAAGCAGAAGGTTGGACTCGAGAGCCCCTGAGGTCCCTGAATTCCAGCCTGAATTATCCTACAAAACTATAATGAACATGCTGGTTTTGAGTTGTTTGTTATTCTTTTGTGTCATCACATTAGAAAGAAACTGAAAAATACTGAAGCCTGAACAGATAACTACTCAATTTAGTCAGGAATATTCCCTGTGAAATGCATATAATTTTTTTCTTCTTCAGCATAAATAGTTCAACCCGTTTAATATGTTTAGATTAAATAAAATATTTCTATTAATTCTGAAGTCTCTCACACTTTCAGAGATGAGGACCTTGGTGATAACACTGAAATAAAGTCTGCTGATGACCAAAATAAAAAGCGGTGAGACTCAATTAGTAGTTTTCTCTAAAATTTGAAGAGCTAATATCAGCAGTTGTAGATGTTTAGTGTGGTACCAGAAATTTGAACTCCTAATATAAGAAAGCAAAATTTTCCCAACGTAAGTAAGATATCTGTATTATTTCTAAAATGTGAATGAATAACAAAATGTAACAAAAAAACTGCACATATTTTGGTAATAAGCAACAAACATATAATCTCTTGTAAAGAATGAAAATGACTAGTGACAAGATCCTCATAAGTATTTCTGTGCTTATCTAGGTGTTTTGTGAACTCAACTGCTAGCATTTCAAATATAAATAAATGCATTCCTAGTACAAAGTTTTGCTGCTACTAAGTTTCATTATTTGCAGAAGCTAGGATCCATTTTGGTCAATTAAAGTGAAGTTAGTATTATGTTTTCAGCTACTATTCTGATGGTATCTTTTTGACAGTCTGACCAGAGAAGTATAAACTGAGTATCTACGGCAAATTAATTTCTCTTTTAGTTCTGAAAGGGGGCATGCCCGGTTAGGAGTCACAATAGAGGGTGCTGCTTCATGCTGCATGCTATGAATATAAAACATGACAGCACTAAGTGAGGGTCGTTCGGCAGAGCTTTGGCCCTTGGCAAGCTCACTGACATAAATCAAGCTGCAGCCCAAACATCCAGAGTTAAGGTTTGAAATCATCAAGTTGTTTCAGAATCTTTGGCAGAACCAAACAACAGCAGCCTTTGTCTGAGCTACTTTGTAAAATCATCAAAAACATTACAGCACTTATTCCTTAAATCTTATAATTTGTATGACAGGTTTATTTTTATGTTTGTTTGACTGTCATGTCTGTGGCAGGGAAAGCTGCAGAGACAAGGTTTCTTTTGCTTGAATAATAATCCTCCTTTTGGAAATGAATCTACACATCTGTTTAGCTGGTCATTTCTAAGAAAAACATAACTGTAGTATATCCAAAAAAAAAAAAAAAAAAAAAAAAAAAAAAAAAAAAAAAAAAAAAAAAAAAAAAAAAAAAAAAAAAAAAAAAAAAAAAGAAAATTTGGGAATGAAATGCAGTAAGCCGAAGAATACATTATACAATACTGACAAGAAAATGTGGAGTGCTATCAACCACTGAGAGATTATTGCACAGTTGAAAACCTCAGTGAGCACTTCAAGGAAACTAGAGTTCAATAAAGTTAGATGAAGTATCTGATATGAATATATCTGAATATATCAGCATAAACTGGAGGACTTAAAATTATAGGTCAGTGATTGCATTATTTTTCACCGGCAACAATTTCACAACAGTAAGAAAAAGATAAATTTCTTTAACAACTTTTTCAAGCCCAAGCTTCTGCATTTATGGCTCTAAGTATAAATTAAAAGCTGTGTAGATGAAAATGATTTCTAAAAAGTCTTTATTTTCTTTTTGTATGGTTTCTTTTTTTTTTTTTTTTTTTTTTTTTTTAGGATAACTGAGAAATCATATGAGAATCCTCCAAGGGCTCCAAATAATCTCCCAGAAACAAACTACTCCAGTGACAGTGAAAGAAAGACCAGGTACTGTGGACAATGAAATGAGCATCATAGCATCTAAAGTGACATTTCTTGCAAAAAATTAAGAAAAAACATTTTTTCTGCATGAAATTTCAGGGATGCATAGAAACCTCACATTGGTCTTTGGAATCATGCCAGCCCTCTTTCAAATCTTCTTCCAGGATCCCAAGCTTAGAAGCCCACAAATCATAGCTCTGGTGCACAGAGTGGGGAGCACAAGACATACCCTGTGTAGCTCTAGACATATGGCTGAAACACGAAATTGAGGAGAGCAGCTAAGCCAGAATTCTTATAAAATCAACAGAGGAAAGGCATTTCCTGTGTGTTAGATACACAGTGCTCTTATTTCTTATGAACTTAGTTCTTTGTGAAGGCGTAAGGAAAATATTGCACTCTTCACTCAAGTGCCTTATTAAGTTCCTAAAACTATATGGGATGAATCTGAACCCATGTGCCACAAATCTAATCACAGAAACTGTGACAAGGGTTACTGACTTTTTGACCAGGAACAAGCTATTTTAAAAACCATTTCTCTAGCAATATTCTTGCTCTAGTTGGATTCTGCTTCTGCAAGCACATACATTGCAAATCTGAGTGAAAAATATGATGTAGTGATATTTAAGAGAATTAGCTATACACTAGGTCTGCTGGTAACAGGAAATAATTTAAACAAAGGAAATTATATCTTGTTCTTCATGGTTAAAATGTATTTTCAAGAAATATGACAACAAAAATGTAATATATAATTCCTGAAGGAAAGACTTTTTTGGATTAGGAAGAAACCTCTCCTCAGTACCAATCCATCCATCTATATGGATTAATTAAATATTAATGTGGGTGGGATTGTTTAAAGACATAACCCTATATGGAAGGTGTCGCATTGCTATATAGTAGTTTTGAACTGCCTGAGTCAAGGCTGATGACTTTTCAGGGAAAGGAGTAATCTTCTGTGGAGCCTTACTGACAGGGAAAATAGCAGTCATGGTCTGGTACTTTATGGGAACTATGGCAAATGTCCCCATCCTTAACCTTATGCACACCTGAGCCTTGGTGTGGGTATGAATGGGTGCAGGATCTCTAATCCCTCATTTTCTTACTCTAGGAGGTTGGAGTACAGTTGAAATTTATGTATTCTGAAACTTCTGCATGGCCTCAAAGGACAAGCCCATAAACTGCTGAGAATAAAGGCAAAGCAAAACAGCATACAATTTAAGACCAAAATGACTATTCAACAAAAAATTCAATTAGCATTGTGCAGCATTTTGCACACATACATATTCTGATTTGTGATATTCTGATTATCTTTGAAAGTTAAAATAGAGACAATAACACAAGAGTGGCAGGGCAAAGAATGTGCTGCAATATGCAATGTTACCTTACACTTGACAAAATTTATACCCTCTACCTGAACCTCTAATCCTAATTTAATTAATGAAATCTTATTAAATGAATGGTCTTTGTAGGTTATTTCAGGTTTTATGCAATAGATTCTACAGAGTATGGCTGAGTAGTTTGCTGTGTAAACAAGTCACACCATAGCAAGCAAAGGA
Organism: Empidonax traillii; assembly: GCF_003031625.1. Classification (NCBI taxonomy): domain Eukaryota; kingdom Metazoa; phylum Chordata; class Aves; order Passeriformes; family Tyrannidae; genus Empidonax; species Empidonax traillii. The sequence goes on along the minus strand of NW_020955616.1, from coordinate 25,693 downwards.
GTGAGTGATACAAACTGAAAGAGGGTATGTGAGGTACACAGCTCTCAGGCTACATTGTGACTCAGTCTCTTGTCAAGCTCTCAGACTATGCATTTATTTAAAAACGTTCTGAGTTTCCTCACACTTTCAGCTGACAAGGTTGGAAACTGATTCTTTGGAAATATTTTTGCTTTAGCTTTATTATTTTTTTCTATACAGTAGTACAGTTATATTTTTCTCCTAAGTTGTGGTTACATATATTTTTGTGTTTTTCAACATTGTTATGTTCTATGAAACATACATAAAACCTTTATCATTTAAGCTTATCAGTAACTGCAATTTTAATACATTTCTGGTGTTCCATAGAAATCAAATAAGAAATATTTACATTAAAAAATGAAACTATGTAAAAAAGAGTAACACTTTTCACACACATGTTATCAGTCTGTTATACTTTGCCTGAAAAAAAACCATGTTCTGCAAATACACATGATTATAAACAATTGTTCGTAACATTGCTAAACATTATTCAAGAGTGAAATGGAACATGTAATAATTACCACATGCCTTATGAATTTCTGGAGAACAGGATAATTAAATCAGTCCAGAAATGTTCAAAACATGTATGGCAAGAGAACTTCTTCAGCTGTCACATACTTGTTCATCCCTTCCGTGCAAACAAAACTGACACTTAAACAACTTAGAAATGGGACTGTTAAAAAAGGAAGATTTAACTTCCCTGACAGTTAAGTTCAGTATATTCCTCTTCACTTTTTAATTCTGATACAAGGAACAATACAGTTTCTGTAGGGATCACAAATCACACATTGAACAGCCTGTATTATAAAGGCCTTCACTCTAATTCTAGGAGCATGTTGTAATTTTGTTTGGCTGTTTGAAAGCTCTTTGAAGACAAGCAAAAGAAGCAGAGGAAAAGAAAAAAATGCAGTCTGTCACCATTTCCTGACATGTATAATTCAGTCTGGGATATCAGCACAGGCAAATCCAATAACATTCATAGAATTTTGCTCAATGGGCTTGTGTGGATTTAATTTTGAAATGCTGAATAAATTATTCAAAAATAAAACAGTCTAAGGACACTACATTTCTAATTTAGGGTTTTTTTATTTGATATTATTATTCTTTATGGTTGGGAAGGCACAGAAAAGAACTCATCACCAACTATGATGGTCTTTTTTTCTCATGCATGTTACATTAGTTTAGTTTGCATATTATTGTCAGTGTAGTGAAACCTTTAAAAATATAAAGTACTGTTTATTGATTGCTATGCACTCTCTGCTTCACAGCAAATCATCATTTGGTGCCTATGAAGAAAATATAACTGGAAATACTATTAAAACTGTTTACTCCACTTCTGATCGGTACGTACACATTAATAACATTGTAGAGTACCAAAGGACACAGACATTTGCATAAGCATTCAAGTGTTCAGACAAAAGAGAGCAGTGGAAGTCACCATTAGGCTCGTCAGACAGCTTTTCATACAGAGCTCTCTTTCAGTGGGATCTTGCCATCAAATCATTACCACAGTTCAGCAGCCTAATATTATGTCAGCCTTGTCACAGCTGACATTTTAAAATATCTATAGAAACAATAGCCAGTGCTTTAAGTGATAGAGTTGGCTTTGTGAGTCTCTAGTTTCTATCTCAGGCAGCTGCTTACTCTGCAAAATGTCCTTCCTTTGTGAGAGTGATTTCTGTAATGACCAACTTTATGACCAGATGTGGAGGAATCGGTTCACATGACAAGGCTGTTAAAAACTGTCTTCACAACAATTGAGATATTCCCAAATATACAAAGCATATTTCCTCCATCAGTAATATCTTACCTTACAGTGAAAAAATAGTTAAAGGATAATTTGAACAGTCCCATTACTTGGAACTACCAAATCAGAAGGACTTGTATCCTTTCCAACATAAGTATGAGGAACTCTGGGAATGATTAAATATTAGTACAATGGTTTGTCATTGAGTGGAAAGGAGCAAGACCAGTTGATTTTGTAATGGAAACCCAACAACAATTATATTTAAATACAGACTAGTGTCACGTAAGAATGCAACAAGAGCTGAAAAGTTTTTAAAAGTACTATTGTCATAAATACCACGTAGACTGTTCTATATGCGTGTTCACTATAACTGCCATGAAGGTATAAATTCTGTGTGACGTACAAAAAATCAAAAAAGTTTTCAGCCATTTCAGCAAAACAGAGAATTCTATACCACACTGATCAAATTATGGCAGTTTCAATTCAACTACCAATTTACTTTTGTGATTAAAATGTTAAAATTCTTGTCCTCCTCTCCATCCCTATTTACTATACATGCTCCCAGACATTCAGCAGCTTAATTCAGTTCACCAGAGAAGACCATTCTTTCTGTGAAGGTATTTTTGCTATTTGACAATTACATTCAGCAATTTACTCATCACAGGAGCATATATATTGCACTTGTCAGCTAGAATGGGAGGAATACACACATGACATTTTTCCATTTGTGGTCACTGTACAGTATACAAATGTCTTTCCCACGCAGAGTACTAAGCTTATCAATTTTCCGCTTGAGATTTCAATGGCAGCTCTTTTTCTGACAGCTGATGTTATATTATACACACAGGAGTATAATTGGAAAAGATATATGTACATACTGCAGGAAGCCCTTGGGCATAGATGCCAAAATGATCTTAGATGCCTTGCAAATTTGCTGTCATTCGACTTGCTTCAAGGTAAGAAGATTTCACCCGGTACTAAGAAATATAATTTGAATGTAATACCTGCATTATACTACACATATAATAAATCTATTTAGGCCTTAGGCCTTCTCCACCTTGAAGAATAGGAAGGCTTCCAACTGGAGGAGATTAATGTAGAAAATACTATCTCTCTGTTTCTCTCTCTGCTCTACACACTCCCTTCCTCCTTCTTTCCATTTCTCTCTCTCCTCCCTCTACTCTCCTCCCCTTCTCTCCTCTCTTGCAACAATAAGGAGGATAAAGGATTCAACTGAATGTATCCTGAATGTCCCACACATTTAGAAGCCTTCACTTATACAACACTTCGTGTCTGATACAGTGAATTATATTCAACTTACACTTTCTTTGTATTATAAAATTTTGTTCAATTTCTCTTTTTATGAGGTTTTGTAATGTTCTTGATTTAGTGACATGTAAAACAGTCTTAATTAATAAAAACTAGGTATTTTTCCCTGTTTCCATTAAAAATGAAAAAACAGAAGAAATTTTTTTTGTTTGTCATTCCAAAACCTAAGCCTTAGCTGAAAATTAGCCCTTAAACTTTTCTCAGGATATTCCTGGCAGTGCTTAGTCCTATGGTCTGTTTTCTTTCCGCCTCACTTGTCTTATTTCTGCTTGCATCTACACACAGAATTTGCTGTTCTCACAAACGATACTCTGCAAAATCACTGCATTAGAATAGCTCATTTTTCTGCCCAGTCCTGCATAGTTTTGACTTCAGCTTCTGACAGCAGTTCTTTTACCAACTTACTGCATGGAAAATTAACACAAAGTAGAATAAAGCAGTAAGGTTGCACTTAACATGTATGAAGCTTCATGTGCTTTTTGTCTCATATTAACTTTTTGAGCTCTTTGAGCACCAGAAATGCAATTTCTTCATGGAAAACCACTATGTAATACTATTATTGCAGGTAAATATAAGCTCTGGTTTGCTTCCATTCTTTCCAGACAGATCAACCCACACTGGGAGGAATGGGCTTTTCATGCAGTTAAGAGTATTAACAAGATTGTATTGGCTAAATTATCTGTTAAATATTTATGCTTTTTTAATAAATTATATTATTTTGCTACCTATTCGCCATTTGGGACCCGTCTGGCCAGCAAAATTCAGCTTTTGTGTAACTACACACTTATGAAAGCATTGGCAAAAGAATTAAACAACTGATGTAGGTCTGTGGCTCATGCTTGTAGTTATGTATTTAGCAAAACAGTGCAATTTTTCATCATTAATATTCATTTAGCTCCTTACAAATACCCTGTATCCATTAGAGATTTGCATGTAGCTGACAGCAGTATAACATCTTAATTTCCTTGCAAAGCTATATACCAAAAGTTCAGTGAGTAAATAATCCAAATCGTAGCAGGGGTCTCTGTATAAAAATTCTAGCTAATCTTGGAGATAAAAAGATCATGAAGACATGCCCATCCTTTTGTTGATTTAAACAAAGAAACATAAAAAAGTGAAGAAGCAGATTGTTTTAATAGCACCTTAATGTTAGTGCTGATTTTCATTTATCAGAGCATAAAATATCCAAAGAAACCAGAATTTACTGTTCTTTCATTGCATTAAAATAAATAAATAAATAAATAGATAAAATTATCTGGGTAACAAGATTCTAGTTTATATGTCAAATTACTGTGCTCCTTGATCCAGTGTAAGCTTTCCTTGTGATATTGGGAAGTAAACCTCTGTGTATATCTGTATATTTTCATATGTGAAAGATGGAAAATGCTTCTTTATCTCAAAAATTAGCTTTCTTTAGACATTTGTGACAGCAGGGTCCAGATTCTGCAATTGGAGGCATAGTTAAGTGTTAAGGGTCATAAAATATTTCGAAATAAGCAGGCTTGGTTTCTTTAAGATCTACTCTGAGTTGGATGATTAGGTGTGATCATACTTCCTTTACTCAGTGAAGAAAGAGAAGGATCTCAAAATGGTGATTCATCTTATTTTAGGATAAACCTCTAAGCTAAGACAGAGAAAGTAGCCTTTGGAAATGTCCTGGGGAAGTATGGGGTTGTTGAGTATAATGAGTACCTAGGGAACCAGTTGAGATAGTGATTATCAGATGTTTAAAGGTGAGATATTCAGATGTTTAACTTTCTGTTCATTAAAACTACTCTTTCAGAGTTCAGATTTGATGATATTGCAGGACTAATAACCCTTATTCTGGTCTGGGATTGCCTGCTTCCTAAAGTGCAGCATACTGGGAATGAGTACTTGAGAAGGGTTTTATTTTAATTTTTCTTTCTTTTGACTTGTGTGTTGAAGTGTGAAGTATGTAAGAGACCCCTGGAAGATTTAAAAGCAGGAGACAGCATTTGGATTTACAGACAAACTGTGCATTGTGAGCCTTGCTATTCCAAAGTTAAAGGTAAGGTACAAGATGGCACTGAACGTAAGGAAAACAATTTAGAGAACTTCATTCAAACAACTTGAAGGTACAACACAGCAGTTGTTTTTGTTCACTTCTGCGTACTTAAACCTTTTCAGAGTATCTAATTCAGTAAGTTTAGGATGATATCCAATCCCCTGGTCTAGACACAATTATTCTGTATCTGTGAGGGAGATATCAAGTCTCACTGTAACCTGTAGAGTCCTACCTGTGCAGTCAATGAAGACACCTAGAGTGAGGCAATGGCATCTTGCCCTGGAAGTGAGAAGAATAAATTGCAAGGTCATCTGAAAATCAGGTTGCTTTACTGAAATGACTAAGCCAGGGTCCAAGACGTATTTTCACCTAGAGGAGCTATTGTGACCATGAGAAAGAAGATACAAAATCTATTAAGTCATAATGAAAATATTTTACTGTGATTACCATTCTTACCTTTGTGAGGAGCATAGTGAGTAAACAATTGTGCAAGGCAGTGACAAATGAACATTTTGTTCTATTAACTTTTCTAGAAGTTGATAGATTTTAAACCTTGTCTCTTCACAGCATTTATTATTTCATATAAATCAGTACCTCTGTACCAACTTAAGACAAATGGACATGGAGAAGAAATGCCTGATAAGCTGGTTATCAACCACATCATTCTTAGATAAGATCATGTTAACTAAAATTATATTAAAAATTTGTTTGATTAAAATTCTTTGTGTTATGCCATTGCAAAATTTGACAGGAAGAGTGAATTTTGCAATTAATCAGATTAGAAAATTAATAAGACATTGTAATAGTTACAAAAAAGACATACCAAGATTCTGTATATTAAGCATTATAAATTGACATGTCCCATTTAATCAAACTACAAGATATGACAGTGAGACTTCAGTAGATATTCTAAAAAAAGAAAAAAAATAGAATATACTTCTTTTCTTGGCATTTCTGACCACTATTTTCTCTCTTGCAGAAAAATGGATCTACTAATTCTGACATACAGAACACATGATAAAGAAGTTCCACTATTGTTTAATTAAGTGTATTGGCCTGTTAATTCAAAGTACTGTGGAAAATAATTCATTTGTATTGCGAGGAACAAATTTCCTAAATGAAGTCCTACTGCAGGGTTACCAAAGGAATTAATTTACTGGGAATTTAGATGCCCTTTCAAACATACATTGCAGGAAGCAAACCAAGATATTCATCAGTATGTTCCTCAAATCTGTGAAACTGCTAAAGTCTATGTAAAACCAATGACAATTTATTGAAATTTTCTGAATGTCAGAACATACGTACACATTTGTTATGAAGGGGTTGTATTCTCTTTTGTGAAAGTGCATCTCCAATATAAAGACCTTTTGGCTTAATATAGCATGAATGGGATTCGTCTCATCAAAGATTAGCCATTTAGAGGTCAACTATTTGGTTTAACCTACTGTTTTCATACAGAGGGAAGGGGGTTTATGCTGTGCCTTTGAGGAGAGACACCATTCTCCAGAGGAATGTTCTTCCCAAGTAACTTAAATGGTAATTTTGAGACAGAACAAATCATCTTTGGAAAACGCATCTCTATTACTGCTGAAGGATTCTAGACAAAAATAGTTACAGGGGTTTAAGTAGAAGTATTCCACTCCATGTTTATAATTCTGGTAACTATTGTATTACCATTTTTTTAAGAGGTGCACACTTAATAGTTGCCATGAAATAATTAAATATATACTTTGCATGATATTATGTTGTTGTATTTATCTTTCCTATTTTATTAAACTACCTAAACAATTTGAATGGATTTATCTTGCCTAAATTTATATACAGTGTAGACATCTATTTCTCAGTTACTTGATCTATTCTGTCTTATATAGAGAAGCAGACATTTTTAGGAAGCAATTCAATTGGTCAAATTACAAACATCTATTTTACTGTGGTGTTAACTATGTTTTGAATATATGTCTTACTTCCCATGGTTTGCAAAGAAACCTGGAATGAACAGTTCAGATTTCTAGATACCTACATTAGGCCAGATAAACTCCTTCAAGACTACAGTGAGAGCATTTTTTTTCCTTTTGGACAGTGTATGTGTATAAAAGTATAGAAATTGAAAGAAGAATTTATGCTTTGTTATAATATGTTGACTAAAATAATCAATAGTTGAGTAGTTTACTGGACATACAAGGTGTTGACTACTAGTGTTTGCCATGAAGTGTTTTAGATTATGGTTATTCAGAAGTTTTTTCTTCCTTACACCTCAGCTTAAAAGGACTTCTTGTATACGGCCATGACAGAGTTAGAGGGTTTGGAGGCTGCTGGACCTGAGCAAGAGCTCAGAAGCATGAGAAGTGTCAAAGCCATAGATAAATATTAGACTGGTGAATAGCTGTCCCAGTCAAACTCTCTCACCTTGACTGCACATTTCATAGTGGAGACAGAAGGCATGGATGGACGTCTGTGTAATTTAAACCATTGGGCCTGCAGTTGAATAATGATGTAATCTGTCTTGTCTGGCTTAAAGGATCTTCAGACTGACATGCAAAGGAGCCAAGAAACAGTAGATATTTTGTTTTGTTAATTTTATGAAAATTTCTTATGAATTAATGGCAGTAGCTCTAATAAACCTGTTACTATAGAAATTTTCTGCTGGTGTGTGTCTCTTGCTGATGACATATCCTAGTTAAATTATACTTATTGTTACTCTGTGCTTCACCAGGAAAAAAAATGAGACTTGCACAACCGGGTAAGAAAAGTAGTGGCAGAATTTTAACGTCACACATTTGGTCCTGTTTGGAGACTAACAGTTATTGCTAAAGCCTGGTTACAGTGGAAGATGTTAGACGTTCATTTGGGCCAGCACAACTGAATCTAAGACTTCCTAGTGTTTGAGGGCATGAGAGATTTTATTTCAGTCCACTAGAGACCAGGAGCAAGCTCTGGATCAAAATATCTGCTACCTAAATGCTTATGACAGAGAAGTAGCAATAAGAAACAATAAATAATAATTCTGTGCTCATTTAGTCATCCTTGCTGAACAGCCCTGGCAATTTTGTCATGTGGGTTTTTTTGTTATTTTTTATTATATGTTGTATAAGTTTCCTGAAAAGAAACATCACGTTTGTGATTTACCACATAAAAGCTGGCATAGCAGTACTCATTAAGAAAAATCATATTAACATCTCAATATCAGTGTATCAAAACTTAAATGTTTTTTGTCCATTTTGCATATCATTAGCATGTGGAGTTTCATTTCCCTTTGACTAGTGCTTCCATGAAACAATCCAAATGAATGGTTTGCTGGCAGATGTTTTAATGAACGTGTTATCTTCAATGCCTCAAATTAGACTGAAAAGCTGTATTGAGAGAAGTACTAAATTATGTGGGGTTTTTTGATTCATCAGGCTCATTTTTTCAGTGTGTAATGGATACTTTATTTTACAAAGCCGGGGGCATAGCTCTAAGTGGGGGAATCAAGCAATAAGAGGAAAGGAGTGAAATAATGCATATAATGCATATTGATGCATTTAAATGTGTAGATTGCTTCAAAGCTACTGATATTTACAAGAACAAGGAACGTCATAAGAACAGTTTTGCTGTGTTGATATATTCTATTGTATCCTGCGTAGGTTCTTACAAAATGCTCAGCCTGTGCATCCCTTAGTAGCAGTGCTCGACACAAGGTGACAAACATCTGTAACATTGTCCTCTCATCCTCTTCCTCTTGAAATAAAAATCCCTGTGTGTCTGACAAAACATGCTTTCCATTACTTCATAGAGCCTCCTTAGCTAGGCTTGTAAAAAACTAGACAACATCAAAGGGGTCTTGCATTTATTCAGTAGGTCACCTCTATCCCTTTCTCCTCCATATAAGGATGAACGTAGTGTTGGAATAGCTTAATGTGTTCAGTTTATTTACTCAGAACATACAAGATCAGAACTCCACTACTCTGCTTGCCTTCCTTGGTAGTTTAACACAATCCTGTTGTTTACAGTGAAAAGTATCCACTTTCTTCCTTGGTTTTGCTTTCTAATCATACTTGCATATTGCTCATTGTAACTACTCTGTTACACTGGGACATGGTTTTAGGTTCCAGTTTAGTTGATGTCAGGCTACGAGAGAGAGATGTGGCCTTCTTTTCTTCCTTCTGCTGCTCCAAAACACCCCGTACTTCTTCACAGCAGCATAACAGCAGAAATATCCTTCATTCGATACAGAAACTTAATACTTAGGTGGGTCATGTGCCAAAGTCTGAAATTGTTGACCAAAATAGCTCTGTTTAGCTGCTAAATAGAAGAGCAACTTAGTTGAACTGGTGAGGTGTTCCCTTCTTTGACTTCAAAGGCCTCCTCTCCTGTTTTCTGCTTTGCCTGGTCTGAGCAACTCAGCTCTAATCTCTGGCATCAGTAAAACTAGGACTTACCAACATTTCTTGCGTTTCAGGGAGAAGAATCTGTAGACATTTTCAAAATGCGTTTGGCACACCCTGCTAAAATCAGACCTCCTCAAAAACTTGGTAACTACCAGCTTTTAAAACCATGGAGATGGGGTTCTCCATCTGAACAGTGAACTTGGCCCAGAAAGTGGGAGTGACAAGTTCAATTTCTCCCTCAATGTACCTAACTAAATTGCATAACGTAGTGGAACACGCTGCTGTGAGGAATGAAAAAGATGCTTCCATTAGTATTTTTGGACCCTAACCTGTGCAGGGTGGATCCTTACGGCCCTTATTCCACAGGATAGCCACAATGCCTGCACATTCCCTATATGCCTATTAATACCTCAGGAATGACTGGCTGAACAGAAAACATACAGTCCTGGGAGCTAAGACCAACTCCTGGAATTTCACCATCTCATCTGAGTGGTCTAATTAGTAATTAAAAGCACTATGAAAACAGAGTTTCTGTTAATTTCTGTTAATGCCATGTTCCTTTCTAGCAACATTAGAGGAGCTGTCACTTAGATTTGGTTGGAATAGGATAGGTGGAATTCTGGGAGGTTTAATTCGAGAGTACTAGAAGTGTATTCATATGAGGAGCTCTTTTAAGCCTTAGTATCTTTGTCTTTCCAGTCTCTGAGCTCTTTTGGACAGAGGAACAATCTTCTGCTTGAGCAGTGCCCAGCACGGCAGTGGCCTCTGGGTGGTACTGCTGCACCTGTGTAAGTGACCCAAGAAAAATTTAGATTTCACCTCCCTTGCCAAGCAAGCTGCTTGGAAACGTACTATTTTTCCTGGGGTTTTTATAACTGTGTCAGTTATAAATTGACAGCTACAGTCTTGTAGCCTGTGCCAAGACTTAAAACTGACTGGTTTTGTCCTGTTAGAATCAATATCTGAATATAATCATGCCAAAAGCACTTGTCTGAGTCTTGGCATTGCTGTGCAATCATCAGACATCTGTTTAGGGAACTTAGACAGCTACTGCCGTCAAAATAATGGGTAGCCAACATTTTAAAACTACCTACTCAGGAAAAAAAAATGACATTGTTTCTGGAATAAAAGGCAACCATTTTCTGGCATTCAAGCTATTTTTCCACATGTTCAAATACTAAAAGAAGCAGAAAAGTGAGAAAATATTCAGAAAAAGATGAAAGCATTATGAAAATAAGCCAATTAAGAAATTTTAAATGTACTAGTGTCGCTGTAAATAATGGTGCCATTGAAATTAATAGTCAAACTTGACTGTAAGATGAATATTCCAAAAAACATTGGTCTGTCTTCATATTTTCTGGTTCCTTGAGGGAATTTCTACCCATGGAACTTTGAATTATATTATCCCTGTAAGTAGTTCAAATCTTGGAATTAAGAATGAGAATCCAGCTAACCATACTTATAGCATTCTAATTTTAAACAGACAAATATTTAAACAATATTTGGGAAGTATATGACTGATAACGTATTTAAACACTAGTTTTATCTGTTTTTAAAACTGAGCATTGATTTTATCCACTTACCAAAGTAATACACATAAAATTAGCAGTAAAGCCTTTTGTAGCAAAACAGCAGTTTTCTCACAGCAAAATTCTCAATGGGAGCAAGCACACCAATTTTTACATGAATGACATCTGTGGAAAGCTGAAGAAGGAAAGCTGAGAATGAGCAGTCTCTCACTCTAGTGAGAGACATCCCAGATACCCAGTCAGAGGAGGGCACATGCTTTGAGAATTCTGCTTTCTGCCTTTTAACGCAGAGACCACCAGGACTGTTTAAAAAGGAGGGGAGGAAAGGGGAGAGGAGGGCAAGTGAGGCAAGGGAAGGGATGGTCTAAAGCATTTGAAAGTCAGAGTGATTTGAAATGGAACTGATTAGTTAAAATAAAATAACAATACATTGAATTAAAGCTGTCATATATAATTCTGCCTAGATGGATTTACAAACCAGCAGACCCTAAACTTCATGCACAGACAGTACCTTTCGATACCAAAAACGCTGATTTTCTGGAGCAATTTGGGCTCACCAAAATGATGCAATTTTGGATTTGATTCTATAGTAAATCCATTCTGATACTGAGTACAATGTACTTCAATTTAATATTAATTAAATAAGGAAAAAGCCATAAGGAATCATGGTAGTTCAGAAAAGGAAACAATATAAAAAAGAGAAAGGCAATTAGCATGAAACTAGCAACAGCTAGGAAGTCAAAATGCTTGCAAGAGATGTTGAGAATGAAGAATCCATGCTGTAAATCCCAGAAAATGTTGCTCAAATACTGCAAAGCAAATGTATAAATTTAACAATAACAAATTGCTAGGTCTAGATAGTATCTATGCAAAAACTCTATGAAGACCAAGTGGGACATCACTGAATTTCTCACAAACATTTACCCTACCATTCAATGCAGGCTTGGTGTCCAACAAATTGGAAGCATCAGCTGGGACATCAGACTTGAAAAATACACGAAAACTGATCTGGGGAACTACATTTCAGTTAGTCTGATTTTCTATCAAGCCAATTTGTACAAATTATAATAAATAACAGCATACAGAGGCATCTGGATATGTATGATTTATTGGAAGAGAGTCCACACAGATTTTTTAAATCAGAGCATGCTCATGAATATATGAGTGTTTCTGAAGAAGTCAATATGCTTTCAGTTAAGCCAATTTCTTTAACTGAGTACACCTGGATTTACAAGAATTTTTTCACAGTCTTTTCCTAAGCTATCATGACATAAGAAAACATGGAATAAGAATAGAAAGAAAACAATGGGTCAGAAAATTCAGTTTTCATTGCGGAGACAGGAAACAATGGGAGGTTCAGCCTGACTTCTGTGGGAGCAAGGCTATATAAATTAGGGCTTGTCAGCTGGGAAGAGAAGTAACTGAGTTTTATATAGTCATGAATGACAAAGAAAAGCTGAATAGAGAATGATTAATCATTCTGTCTTTCTCAGAAAGCCAGAATAAGGGGCACCCAATTAAATTACTAGGCAGCAGATTTAAAGTAGATAATAAGAAGCAGTTTTTATAACAATACATTATTAAATTGCAGCTTTAATTGCCACAGGGTGTTGTAGAGCCCTAATGTTTAAATGGTTTAAAAATGGGGCTCAGCAAATGGAATATTATTATACATCGATGGCTTTCGAAAACAAATGATCCAGATGTCCTGATTTGATGATTTCTGAAAGATGGAGAAAATACCTCAATATTTTTCTTGTTTCTGAGATGTTATTTACAAAGCTACTATCAGCCTTAGCTAGAAGCAGAATACTCGATTCGATGACTTCTGCTGGCATGGTAGTTGCTCTATTTTTATAAACTACTTTCACAGTCATTTTTCAGACTGAAACTGCACTCTAAAATAATCTTACCAGACTTGGAGTTTACTGTCCATGCTCTGACCTTATTGTTACACATCCTTTGTATAACCCAGACTGGATTACTGCAATTAATTCTTTTCTGGCTTGCCTGAAAGGCAGGTCCAGCCTGCAGCTATTGCAGTATAAAGCAACAGGCTTATTATCAGAAAAGAGCAGATGGGATTTGTGGACTTCCTGGTTCTTTGTTCTCTGCATTGGCAGCCTATTAGTAACTATACTGATTCAGAAATTCTTACTATTGGACACTGTGTAAGTAGCATCCTGTAGTAGATTTAAGGCATATAATTTCCCCAGTCCAGGAATAACAGGTTTCATAGGCACGTTATCACGTTTGGGTTTGGTGTTAGACACATTTTATCAAAGCCTTAAAAAAAGAATGGAACCATCAAGTCTTTGACTTGCTTTGTAAAGTGCTGATAAAGTTCTGGGTTGATCAAACTCATCAGCTACTGCTGGGATACTGAATGGAGCTCATTGACAATTTATTGTCAATATTGGGAGGAGAATGTCAATTATGTCAATGTTGGGAGGAGAATAATTTGTGCCTGAAAACCCCCAAACTTAGCTTAAATATTTTAATGATGAAGGTGTTCAAATCATCTTTGCAGAAGACAGGCAGACCAGCATGAACACCTTGAGGCAGTGTGTTTATCAACATATATTTCACCTGCCAGGACCTCTATTTGAATCTACAGTATTAGTGGAATTATATGTTAGTACACTTAAAATAGAGCAACAAATACAACATGGTTAAATGCATTTCTATCTTTTACTAGACCCACCTGTCCAGGTAATGCCTAGAAAAAAGGGGGTTTCTCACACTGGCTGTGAGCATGGCAGTTGAAGCACGCATAAGTTTAAGCTGCTTTCTACTCATACTGCTGGACAGAAATCAGGCTTAAAGCAGTCCAGTAAAGGAAGAGTCAATCTCCTGGCCCATTTTTGTTGGGACCAGATGTAATAACACTGGTCCTGCCTATGATCAATTCATCTGACCTGCCTGGAAAAGCTTTTGTACCCATGCTGAGGCACTATGCTCAGTCCTAAGCTTTCTCTCTTTGGGAACTCAGTTCTGAAACAAGTGTCTGCATGGAACATTTGCACAGGCAGCACAAACTGTAGATGGCATTTGAAAATTTGCAACTACTTGTACTCACAACTGAGGACAAGCATTCTCATGGTGACTCTTCAGATTCTATGTCACAATGATACATACTCCAGTGTGTCTTCAAATGTGTCTCCTGGTGCATCTCCAAACTGATGCCTGCATCAAAATTTTTTAAATTATGCAATATCCAGGCCACATTGTCATATTCCTGTTCTGACAACTGAAAACATCAGATATCCATTTCCTGGGGTTTTTTTTTTGTTGGTCCACTAAATGACTTGCTTGGTTCAAAGAAAAAAAGTGATTCCTCCATTCTGAAATACTCTTTTGAGTATTTCACAGAATCATCAAAGTTCATCTTCAAGATCATCTAGTCCAATCATTAGCCCAGTACCACCATAATCACCCCTAAACAACAAATCCAAGTGCCACATCTTCAAGACATCTCTTGAACACTACCAGAGATGGTGACTCCACCTTCCTGGGCAACTTACTGCAATGATTAACCACTCTTTCAGTGAAAATTTATTTTATAATATCTAACTGAATCTCCTCACCTCATTGCATCATCCAGCTCTACCCTTGTTATAAACTTGTTCTTGGCTTTTTTTTTCATTGTATATTACTGATCTCCATAAACTTCATATTACATATGCTGCTAATTCATCTTTTTATATCACTTCGCAATCTTACATGATTAACAATTCACTTCTAAGAATGAAGGCTAGTACCATTATTAGTGATAACAATCTTAGTCCATTTTGCCTAGAGCTAAACATGTAGAAACTCAATTCTTTTACCTCTGGGAATAAATATTACAGCTACCTGTAGCAGTGAAAACTGGATTACATTACTCACTCTAATGACACATGGCAGAATTGGGGCCAGATGGTTTTACACACAACATTTTTCCACTTCTTCTTCCAAGGGGACAGAGGAGATACAACAAAAGTTTGGATTAAGTGCTATCTGGTTGCAAAGTAGTACACTGGGGGTTGTACTTATGAAAGTTACATCATCTGGAAGTCAATGCTTTGCGCTCTGCTCTATCTGCCTTTCCAGTCCTTCTTATAAGACTGGGTGGTATTATTTGCACTGCAAGAGTGCTGGAAATACTGACAAACAACAGTGCTCTCGCCACGTGCATATGCAGAAGAAAGTTTCCAGATTATAAACAAAAGAGAGAGAACTGTGACAGGCTGGATGATTTCAAAGTTGACTTATGACCTGAACAGAAAAATAGTGTCTGTTTCTATTTGCATAAGAAACCTGAGCCAGCAACAAAGCTGAAGGTAACAGTGGCAACAGTGGCTGATAAGGCTACTCTGCCTAAAGCTGATACTCAAGAATTGGGTAGTGATTGAGTAATAGCTGTTATTAATGGGAAGCAAGCAACTTACATACTTAGAATCACAAAATCATTTAGAAAAGACCTCTAAGATCATTGAGTCTGTTAACCCAGCACTGCAAGGTCCCCACTAAACCATGTCCCTAAGTGCCACATCTATACATCCTTCAAATACTTTCAGGATGGTGACTCAGTCACTTCCCTGGGCAGTCTCTTCCAGTGCTTGACAACCCTTTTGGTGAAGAAATATTTCATAATATCTAATCTAAACCTCCCCTGGTTTCCTGGCGATCTGTTCCCAATTTTGTATCAGTGCTTTAGGAAACTTCAGGATGGTGATTTAGGAGGTTGTTCCCTCTTGACATGGCTAGAGGAAATGAACGCAGTGAGGGTTGTATGATGGCTGAGCAGTCTTGGGCAACACTGAATCTCGGCTCACCTCCTAGGTGGAAGGAAGGGACACAAACAATAGTTTCTTACAATACTGGACAATGAAGGACAATGTAAAAACACTACCGTGAGTGAATGGTATTCATCTCTTTTGCAAAGATTTGCAGGTTACAAGTCCACCTAGGTATCTAGACTGTGTTAAAGGAAAACATTTCAGCACAAGGACATCTTTCCCCTTAGGTGTTCTCCTATACATAAACAATTTCATAGTTAATGCAGTTTTCTGCAGTGCTTGGTTCCGTCTTCTTGCTTCACCAGCAATGCAACTTCAAAAATACGTCGCTTTCCTCCCTATGAACCAAAACTCCCAGAATCAGCACGTTTCAAGCCCAGGGGTTTTGGCTGAATTAGCTCCTTTCAAGCCCAACAAAGCCTCTACTTGTGATTCCCATTCCCCTCACACTCTCAATCTGGGTAATTACCACCCTGACACCACCAGGCTCTAATTACACGGCTCACGAGAGGCGCGGCGCTTGGGGCTGGCTCCCGCCCGCGGGCGGGGCGGGGTGCGCTGCGGAGCGCTGGGGGGGGAGAAGGTACTTTTTGTTTAGAGACCCGGGGCTCCCCGCGGGGGTGGCTCCTGCCGCCCTTCCCACGGCTGGATGGCGGGGGTGCCGGGCGGCTCTTTGTTCCTGCCGAGTGCGTGTGCGCGGCGCTCGGGCTGCCCGAGTGGGAGGGGATCCCGCCCGCGCCCTCGCCGCCGTTAACGGGAGGCGCAGGAGCGGCGGCGGCGGAGCGGGGGTGGGCGGGCAGCGCAGCACTGCAGGGCCGGTTCGGGCCCCCAGCGCTGCGAGCGGCGCTCCCCGGCGCTCCCGCCTCCCCCGGGGGCCGGGCGCTGCCCTCCGGCGGCGCGGCGGAGCAGGTGCCGGCGGCGGCAGCGGGCCGGCAGGATGGAGGCTGCCTTATTGAAGCCGGCGATGATGGCGGAGGTGAAAGGGAGCGGCGCCGGCCCGGGCGTGAGCGCCGAGCTGGAGGTGAAGAAGCTGCAGGAGCTGGTGCGGAAGCTGGAGAAGCAGAACGAGCAGCTCCGGAGCCGCGCCGCCGCCGCCGCCGTGGCCAGCGGCCCGCCCAGCCCGCACCTGCTGCTGGCCCCGCCGCCGGCCCCCGGCGGGCTGCGCCCCGCCAGCCCCTCCGCCCCGGCCGCGCCGTGCATGCCTAGCCCGGTGCCCACCCTGCTGTGCCCGCCGGAGCCCCTCGCCTACTTCAAGCCTTCGCCCGGCCTCGCCGCCGCCGGCAGCGCGCAGGAAGGCGGCGGCGGTCCGGGGGCGGCGGCCACGGTGCTGGACGAGGTGGCGGTGCTGGAGTTGGAGGACGGCTGCGGAGAGGACGAAGACACCTGGTACATGCGGCTCGGCCCTGCCCTGCCTTGCCCCGCTTCGGCCCGGCTGTGCCCCCCGGCCCCGCGTGTCGGTCGCTCCCCGGCCTGGCCTCCCGCGGCGGTCTCCCGGCTCTGCTTAGCATTAGCCCCCAAATCCACTTTATCTCCCTTCTTAGGCTGAAATCAGCTTCCACCCCTCCACCCTCCTCCCTTCTAAACCTTGCTATCGGTGCGGTCGGCCCTGCCCAGGGAAGGGGCGCGGGTACGGGACACGGCTCAGGTCGGGGCTTCACCCCCCGGCTCGGGGGAACTGCTCGTTTTCCGTTCTGGGGTAGATGGTTCAGATCTCAGCCTAGTTTCAGCCTGCTGTTTACATAAGGAATTAAAAATAGCCGGATTTCGTTTCGGGAAAGCCTTGATCTGAGCAGCGCTGCCTCCTCATCCTAAAATCTCTGCCCAGTTGTCTCCCATCTTCAGGGATTTGGGAGGGCTTTTGTCTTTTAGGCATTGATCTAAATTGTTGTGTATCTTAACGCGCCCACGTAGCTCCAAAAGGCACGGCAGGGTATTAGTAAATTAAATTAATCAGAAACGACTAGCGGATGAATAAAGCAAAAAATAAAATCAACCTGGAGGAGTGGTTACGCTCACTTAAAAAAAAAAATAGACGGGGAAATTACAAGCTAGAGATATAAATAAGGCCTGTGCCTCAAAGCCTGTAAGCAACGTGGAGGAACATTGTAGGGGCAGTGCTGAAATACTGTCTTGGCCACGTAACTATGTTAAATGTAAGTGATCCTCAATTGTTTTGAAGTGTCAATAAGAATATGTAAGTTATCTATATAAAAATATCAGTATCTGTCAAAGCTTCAATGATTTTTTTTTTTTAAATGAGACTAGTTTCTGAATCCAGGCAAAGTTTATGGCAGCTCAGTATAAAGCAGCTGTGTTTAAACATTCTTATTTTTGGTAGAAGAGAAAGGGTTTAGAAATTACTCTGAATGCCATAAATGTTTCTAAGTCGTGGTTGTGTGTGCTTTATTGTACACAATACCACGTTTCTGAAAATTGCTTTTGAAAATCACCTACAAATGGGATGGGGATTTTTGTCAGTGTTGCTTCATTGTAGGTATGGCTGGTTTGGGTTTGTCAGTCCAGACTTAAATTTTCCATTGATTCTAACTCCTAGGTTTCTTAGCATTAAGGAGTAGCAAATTTGATTGATCGTGTCCTGTTAAACAAAATTTTTTCCCTGTTTACATTTGAGAACGGTAGAAAGTCATTTTTGCATTGTGCCTTAGTAAAATTTCCTATTTGATTTGCTCCCTGGGAGCAATCCTAAATGCTTTTTGGGCACCAGAACTTACCTCTGTCACACACATGTATGTCCACAGGCAGAATTTCATCACAGGGATTTGTTAACAAGTGTATTCCACTAAGAGTGAATTGTTCTAGTTGTTTATCAGCAAATGGCTATCTGGAAAGCCAAAGCCCAGTGCATATCGTAGTTTTGATTGGTAATTTAATTAGTAATTTTAGGCCTTAAATAAATTGACAAGTTTAGGTTTTCTTGTGTGTCTATGTGTGTTTTGTTTCGTTTTATCTGCAGTTAGAAAAAGGAACCCAAAACATAAAACAAGTAACCCTGTGGAGCTGCAGAGATGTCAAACCACTTTTTGACGTTGAGGTTTTTACAGGAAGGTCTGATCATAAGTTATATGTTTAGCTTTTGAAGCACTTCTGCAGGTTTACAAGAAAGCTGAAAGCTTTTTGGTTTTCTCAGTATCATTTTTTAAATATATGGTCAGGCACTGCAGGAAGTCTGGGGAAATGAGTCCTCTCTTCAGAGAAATTCAATGGTTGATCTCTGCTGGGATTGCCGAGAGAGAGCAGTCACAGTGAGGATATTTATTCTTTGTAAGCTTGATAGACAGTGCTGATTGACTTCAAAAGCAAAAAAACCCCATGGAGCAGACACTGAAGAGTGCTTGTTCTGGTGGGACTTCGGTAGCTCTTGGGCCAAAACCACAAAGATGAAAGGCTACTGCTACCTGCTAGTATCCCAAGAGGAAAAAAATCCTGTTTATGTCTTGGTCTTATTTGCCCCCGCTGTGTGCAGGCCAGATTCCTTTGCAGTCTACAGAGTGTTCTGGTGTCTGAGAATGTGTCTGACTGTAGCGCCATGTATTGGAGGTGGTTAGGCCAGGAAGCTGCAGGATTAGATGTTAGGAAGAAATTCATTGTGAGGCAGTGGAACAGGTTGCCCAATGAAGTTGTGGATGCCTCACCTCTGGAACTGTTCAAGGCCAGATTGGATGGGGCTCTGAGCAGTCTGGTCTAGTGGAGGGTGTCCCTGCCCATGGCACGGGAGTTGGATCTAGATGATTTTTAAGGTCCCTTCATATCCAAGCCATTCTCTTATCTCAAGCAGCCAAGAATAGTTTGCTTCCCAGGAGATCTATGCTTTCCCAGGTGAATCAAGTCTGCTGTTCTTGCTAATCTGCCCGGATTGAGAGCAGCAACCCAGATCTCAGCCTCAAGAATTCCCCCATGAAATCTGCTTTGATACCTGGCTTCCTAATGTGCCTAGTCATCTGATTAATGGTCTGCTCTTGTCTGAGAATAAGGCACATACACTAGATTTTTTTGCATATATTTTTTTTTCTGCTGGAGTTGAATATCAAAAATGGGTTTGCACTGTTTCTCAGAAAATGTTCTTTAGTCTTTACAAATAGGACTTGTACAACATTTGATTCATTTGGGAGAATATACAGTGTATGAAAATTATAATCAGCACTATATATAATAAGGCGATTATATTGTGATAGGTAAAGGTGTGAAATAGTTAACAGTGAAATTGTGATTTAAATATAAAATAAAATATTGAAATTGTCTAATCTCCAATAAAGATAAGTATAAAAGGGACAAGTGAGAGCACCTTTTGTATGTGTATAGCACCTAATGCATTTGAACTTTAGGCGGTGCTAGAATGAAGACAGTGGTAGTGATGAGATGGAAGGTTTTAATGTGAAATCTAGTTCATTGTTTTGTCATGCCAGATCTGTAGAGTTTATATTTTGCCACCTACTTTTCTGAGGAGGGAATAAAGAAAACTAATGTAACTCTTCTACCTCACAAAGTCTTTCTTAATTAGATATCGGCTTGCAAGACTTTGTACACTATAAATGATTATAGCTAACAGAGAAGAACTTAAAAAAACTTAAGTGTTGCATATCTTGCTGATATTTTTGTGTATTTTGATTAAGGTTATACGTCTTGCCTACTAAGACTCACACTTCTCAAGAGAAATCACTGAGTCCTCTGCAGTGGTGCAGGCATGTTCTGGATCATCCAACTCCTGAGATAGAGGCTGCAAAACGTTCCCTATGCTTTCGACTGGAGCAAGGTAATTTTATTCTTTGAATTTCTTTGGTAGTAGGTTGGCATTTTTGGTCTGGTGTTTCACTTGTCTTTGATGTTTTTTCACAACTTAGCAAGCTTTACAAATGGCAGATGTGCCATTTTTTTTCTGCATGTACCTAAATGCGAACAAATGTTTGGAAATCTTTTTCTGATCATGCAGTTTTGAAGGTGTTTACCTCCTTTGTTATTCATTTCTTCTCCTGCACAATTTTTTTAAACTTGGGATCCATTGCTTAAAATAGTAGACTAAGAAGAGCCTTAACTTGACTGATAGTGCTGCTCTGATGGGCTTGGGTTGTCTCAAGTGCTGGATCCAAACTGATGGTTTTTAAGTTCCTGTGGTATTGTAGAGTTATATCTGGGTGTGCTGAATTTTGTTTTAAATAAATACCAGACAGCATTATTCTTACTTTTTTACCATTTAGGGTTTCATTAAGATTGTACTAAGCATTGTTGAAGAAAGTCATTAAGGGATGATGTTTTCTTTAAGGTTTATAACTCACTAGGAAAGAAGAAGAAAATGAACAATGCAGGAAGTCAACAGGAGAAGGAAATAAAGCTAATGGCAATGTGAACATATGGCTGTATAAGTTAACTGCAGCCATCACTAAGAAAGATTGAACATGTTCCTATGTGCTTTAGAGGATATAGGTAGCTGTGGCTGTCTTATCTAAATCAGTCATTTATTTGACTCAGCAATTGTTCCCCCAGCAATGTTTTGGTGAGCTTATTTTCCTTAAATTACATGGGTCAAGCTGTGGTTCCAATGTTGATAATCATCCCACCTTTAGGGTTGAAGGATGTCCGTGCTTGACCATCAGTGGGAGTTTTGTCTGTAGAGTCAGAGGAATCAGGTGAGCTGCTCAGGTGACGTGCTCTAGGTATTGGCTGTGGAATGAATTCAGTAGCTCTCTTTAAAGTCCACTAACGACAGTGGGTGCTTGGCACTTGCCTCATTTAGTCACCTAAAGGTGATGCCTGTGTAGTGCTGACCATCCAGCAGTGAAGCTGAATCAGATGTGAAAGCTTGACTTAGATTGCCACACATAGGTATCTAGTGCCATTTGAGATGGCCTCATTTAACCTGATTTCTAGTCATGATGCAGACCTTCCATAGGTCCTGTGCCTCATCTGTCATCCTTTAATGATATCTTGGCCTCCTCAAGGGCCTCTCAAGGTGGGCAAGCACATCTGAGTATGGACAGCTAAATCAAGGCTGTAATGGGAATGTAGAAACAAGCCAGAGGACTGCATGACCTATTTTTTCCCTTAGAAGGATTTATCTAAATTTAATAGACAATAAAGGTGTCAGATTTAAATCTCTCTGTGGTTATGAGTTCAGTTGCTGTCTGTGCAGAAGTCACAGGAAGTGACATATGTCACAGAGTTATGTTGACAATGAGTTGCTCTGATCCATATGTTCTCGGGGTGATTTGTTCATGAACTTCCTGATCTCTGTACAAAGTTTCTGAGAAGTTATATACCGTAAAACTCATTATGGGAACAATATGTTCAGGGATACAATAGAGTTGTGTTTGTAATGCAGCAATTCTTTGCTAAAATTGCTTTAATTAATAATTCAATTAGTCTCTTCATTAACTCTTATATTTCTTAATGTTTTTTTTTAGCACCTGTTCTTTACAAGCAATACATAATAAAAAAGTGTCATCTGTGCTCCAACTTTGTAGAAGTTGGTTTCACATTTATTTTTCTTGGTTTTGTACCAGGTGTGAGATTTCTGTGAAAATCTAACAATTTGGTTTTTAAAGTAAAAAAAACTTTCTGTAACCTGACTTTCCTGTGTTTTGTTTTGCAGTGTACTCAGTCAGTAATGCATGTGTAAATACGTACCTGTAATTTATCCAAATTTTAAAAGTGACTTGTTAAGAATGGCATTCTTCTTTCCAGGTACTAAAGTTTCAAACTTTGTGCTTGTAAGTTGAATGCTGTTTTCCCCTTTTAGCCATATGCCTTGCAAGGGCATTTTGGAGATGTTTTGAAATCTAATTGCGCCTCTTCTGCTTGGCCTTGAGTCACTGGCTAACAGTAATGTACTTGAGAACTACTAAATGTGTAGTCAAAAAACATTTATAACATACCAGTGTGTGATTTCTGGAATGGCTCTTATGGGCAGAATTCTCTTAGTGATTTTGTCCATGGTGCATTAGCCAAAAATTAAACCAGTTGAGTTTTCATCGCTCTTTAGGCACTGTAGTGCGCATAGAAATTAAAAGCAGTAAAATTGATTTTTGTCTGCAAAGTCAGCATATCTGAATAAGTGCGCCCAGAGAGAAGACCTGTGAGCTAAAAGTAGTAAAAATTTTGCTAGCCTATTTTTGACTTTTAACTAATTTCTGTCCTCTTCTTGAGATTTTTAATTCTGCCCTCATTTATTCCTGCTCATGTAGATTTTTTTAATTACATTATATCCTGATTTTCCTAAAAGTTTTCATTTGTTGTCTGAAATATCCCAGCATTAGGATAGCTCGTAACAAGAGTAAAAGTCCTGTGAGGGACTTCTGCCAAAGCAGTCCCAGGTGATGAAATAATCCAATGACTAGTTGGTCTTTCAGGCTGGAGAATTACTTGAATGATGGTATTTTCTTTTCACTTCGCTGTGCTCACCAGCCTGTTTCTTTTCTAATGAAAATGACTGGTTTAAGTATTTCATGATGGAAGTTAAGAATTCACCTTGGCATAAATCCTTTAGGTTTATTATAAGCACAGTGGTGGTCTCCAGCAGGTGGTTCTTCTGTGAACCACTGTGAGAACTTGGACAAGCTTCTCAACATTCCTCTAGTCTACCACTAAGTAGGTAAAGCTTTTATCGTGTTTATAATGAACTAGGCTTATTACAAGCCCTGTTTCTGTGGATTAAGCATGCTAGCTTTAAGAAGGATGAAAGTTATATGTTAAATGTAACCTCCCATGATAAGATCTTTGCTTGGAATCGTTCCTGTTTCCCACGAGCAATTATAGTATTTATGTACTATTTCTTTGTTGTTTGTTTTGGTTGCTTTTTCTCTGCCACCTTACCTGGATCACTTTTTTTTTTCCTGCTCTTCTTTAGATATCTTTTGTTTGAAACCTTTCTGATTTGTTATACTTACAGCAGTTCCCTATTAGAGGGTTAGAGTTCTCTCTCCATTTTGTTTTTAATCTTCCTGTTGTTTTATTTCTGTAGGTCAGCTGAAATGAACCAGGCCACCTAATAGTCTTAATGGCATCGTAGAGCTGCTTCTATATTTTCTTGGTACTACTTGAAGATGCTGGTACAAGTTAGCATTAAGCCCAGTGAGCAGAGAAATGTGATTTGTAACCTTCCTAGCTAGGCAGATGGTTATAACCCCTCTGAAATTGATAAGTTGGTGATTGACACCCTGGTTGAAGAACACTTCTGTAAAAAGCTCTGAAGCAGGCAGGTGGATAAACTGAGGAGTTAAGAGGCTTAACGAGGAGTCAGTCTGTAGGAGCTCAGCTTTTATGCAGGGCTTCAAAGCATATCTCATCCAGTTCAGCCTTCCAGACAGAAAGCTCTTCTTTCTTGTACAATATGAAATATTGGCTAGATTCAGAGTTTGGCTTAGATGAGTTCTTATTCAGAAATGCTGCTTCAGATGTTTAAGAAGAATAAGCAACAGAAATCTGTAGGTTTTGCAGTTGGCTGCAGTAGTTTAAAGAGTAAAACTCTGTTTTGCTTCTTAAATTATTAATGTGTTTCAAGGCTGAATGCTCTTATGTTGTCTGTGGATGATGTTGTGAAACAGATTCATTGCAGTTTCTCCCCAATTGCTTATGATTCCACAAACACCAAGAATCTTGTCAGTGAAATTTTATCCTTTATCGTGCAGGATCCAGCGTTACATGTTAGTTAAGGTTTATGTCCAAGTATATAACATACCAAGAAAAAACCCTTATTTTGACATTGCTGTGTTCTTTTTACCTATAAAAAGAAAGGAAGCCCCAGGCAAAAGGTTTTAACTGGATGTGCAACTTGTTGCTTACACAGGAGGCAGGTTCGTTCCCGTTATCTTAATTTTCTTCCACTTCTCAGGGGTTCATAGTGAAATCATTTACTTTGAAGTTTATAGGATAAGGAATACACTTCATCAGGTGTTGAGAACTGCGGTCATAAGGAACTTTTATGCTGTAGTCTGTTAACAGCAAAAGCAAACAGAAAATACTATTATGTGGACAAAAGCTTTTATCTTATATGCTTGAGCTGGATCCAGTGCTAAACCAAGGCCAGTATGGAATTTTTTGATTTTTTAAAATAGATTTAATAGGTTTAAGTTTACTTGCTATCCATTGATGGATCAGAGATGTATTAATAAGATCTCATATAGCTTTCTTATTTTTCATATATAATGTGGATTAGTTCTATGTAAAATCCTTTGAGATAGCAAATGATGATGTGCAGAAGCTTACAGATGATTGGATTGTTGTTTTCATCATAAAAAATAAAATGTCTAAACCTGTAGAAGGAATGAAAAAAGTGGCATGGGAGGTTTGGTTTCTTTTTATGTTTCTGATAGTAAAAATGATGAGCTCTTACCAACATCTTAGCACCCTTTGAGGAATGTGACATCTCAGAGGTCAGGATATATAGGCATCTTCTGCTGCAGTACAAGTTTAGTGCTCAGAGTGCACTTACACATGCACAGCAGTTATTTCCTGTTACATTTAATTTATTTGAAGTAACCTGTTGTAACAACTGCATAATTCCACGCGGTTCATAGAGGTTTTGCAAATGGATTGTCTAGTACAGCTTCTGAGGATTCATGTTTTTCAATTTGGGAAAACTTGGGTTTGATATTATACTTGCATTTGAAACAGAATATTTCTCCCTACCATTGTAACTTTTCTACTCTGCAACTACACTTGAAGATGGAAGTGTTTGGTTTAAAACCCTTATGGCAACAAATGCATAGAAGATCAGACACTTCACTTTTTATTAATTTCAGAGATATCACTTGCCTTTTTACTACAGCGCTTGGATGTGTCTTCTGCTTTTTATTAAATTACAATATGCATATTATTTAAGCATTTAATTTCATTTTGCAGGTTGATTATTTTGCAGCTCATAATTATTTGCTTAGAATAGACTT